>NC_068981.1:61545051-61558934 GCF_001194135.2 Octopus bimaculoides
TATATATGTATATCCTTAGGCCTTAGTCCATCCCGCGTCTTGTGGCGCATTGAGCTGACTACAATCTCCACTGATCTCTATCGGCAGCCTCAGTCTCGATGTTTTCACATTTTCTGTTTACTCCTGCTGCCTGTTTGAACGATCTGCGCCATGTTGTTTTTGGTCTTCCTCTCTTTCTCTTTCCGCTAGGTGGTTCACATCTAAATGCTGTTTTGGCGTGCCGTTGGTCTGGCATGCGGAAAATCTGCCCGGCTAGTCTCATTCTTCTCTCTGCCACGATGTCTTCCAACTTTCTTGCAACCTTCTTGCAATCTTCAATATTTTCCGCAAGTACCTATGATGGAATACATCCGGTTTCTTGGATATTGTTGATGTTATTTTCCAGATTTCGCTGACATACAGTGCTGTTGGTAACACGATGGTGCTTTATAGACGCAGTTCTATTTTCAAATCAATGCTTTTATATGCCCAGATTTTCCCCCATCTTTCTGAAAAAATTGCTGCAGCCTTGCCAACTCTCACTTTGACATCACTATCTGCTCCTCCTTCACTGGTTAGTACGCTGCCTAGGTATGAGAATCTAGTAAAATCTTCAACTGGCTGATTTACAACTGTTATTTTTACATCGCTTTGTTTGTCCTCTACTCATAGTTGCAAAACCTTGGTCTTTTCATAACTGATTCTGAGACCAATTTTACTAGCTGTTTCTGCAAGATTTGTTGTCAGTGGCTGCAGTCCTTCTCTCGATTCTTCCAGAAATGAAATGTCATCAGAAAAGTCAAGGTCAGCCAACCGTTGTTGTTGGTGGTTTTGTTGATGGTTTTGTTGATGCTGCTGATGTTGTCTTTGCTGCTGTAGTTGCCATTGATATATATATATATATATATATATATATATATATATATATATATATATATATATATATATATATATATATATATATATGTATATGTATATATATTTATTTGTCTTTGTGTGTCTGTGCTTGTCTCCCAACATCGCTTGACAACCGATGCTGGTGTGTTTACGTCCCCGTAACTTAGCTATTCCGCAACATAATCCGATAGTATAAGTACTAGGCTTACAGAGAATAAGTCCTGGGGTCGATTTGCTCAACTAAAGGCGGTGCTCCAAACTGGCCGCTGTCAAATGACTGAAACAAGTAAAATGGTATATATATATTTCGTTTTCCCTCAACATAACGATATATATATATATATATATATATATATATATATATATATACATATACGAATATGCATGCGTATATACGCACCTATATATACACAGATTAATAGATAGCGAGATACACAGATAAATGTTGGAATAGGTGTTGAATATGCGTATGTTTCTTTATACAAAGCTAATATAAATGGAAGTCATTTATAGGCAATTCGTAATTTGCGTGCAACATTTTTTATCTCATTCACAAATAGTCGCTGAAAATGGTCTCATAACGTCTTAGGCAACCTGATATATTTACCTGCTCTGAATTTCGTCGTAAAATTGTATAGATATAACACCCGTCTTTTAAAGAAGCCATCTTCTTTATCTGGCAGAAACCTTTAACATTTTTACTACGTAATTTTGTCATCATTACGTTCTGCCTTCCCCATATTTACATCTACTCTAAAATATATAAGCTGCGGGCTAGTCCAACAGCTATATGTTATAATTTATTTTTATCGTGCAGTCGATTATTTCTGTGGCATACACATATATTTGGTGAAATTCGACAAGGAAATGATAACTTTAAGCGGTGTTTAAAGGTGATGAGTTCAATGTTGTTGTCTCTATAATGTTTTGCAAACATTATAATTCCGTCATGGTACTATTTTTATATGTTGGTTAAGTGTTACATGAAGATTTCGAAAGCAGAAAGCGTAAATTTATTATATCTTCTATCTGTTAGCTTTAATTGTTTCAGTCATTTGGTTGTGGTCATTCCGTGGCACCGTTTTAAATGAATTCATTTTTATATTACATGAAAGGTTTATGCCACTTATTACAGGAAGAGGAGCACAATATTATTTGTTAGCAACGTACTAAGTTCCAAATATATTCAAAGTAATTTGGTTATCACGCAAATCTAAAATTTGTTGGAACATATAGTGATAATTCCTATTTAACAATTACCCTACTCGAAAAATATTTACTTGAAATTATTGACTTGATAAAAAAAATGGACAGAACGAATTGAAAATTAGATTTTAAAAGATTCCTGCTTTAATCTGACTGAGGAGTGAGAAAATCTTATCTGGCTTTTATGATTCAAGTGTTTCCCGAGATTTGTCTTATGGAATAATGGCCATGGAAAATAACTTTCAAAAATAGGAATCATATCATAGTAGTCGGACAATTTATCGTATCAATATCTGGAGTAAATTATTCATATTTGATTTACCTTATCGGTTAGATTCATCAAACGATCCCATCATTCACTGCAGATCTTCTCAAAGATGGTGGCAGGTATGACTATACTTGATTGCGTTGGAAAGAAAATTTTCCAGAGTAAGTCTAGAAAAATATTCCTAAGTACATGCACGAAGTAGCAGGAGTTTCGTTGAGACAAAGTCGAAGTAGTTTCAAGAGCTAGAAAACACACACTATTTGACGAAAGTGGAAATGGCACATGTTTCCCCCACATAAAATACTTTTGACGCTGAAACCTACTTGATATCTACTCATATTTCTGTTACTGTCAGCAATGTGAGAAAGAAATTACAATATTATATCGTACCTAAGTGTGTAGGCAGCTCAGACAATATGGATGGCCAAGTCCACAGGATTGCATGAGTGATATTTATGTTAATTTCTGTTAATAGTGTGATGTTTAACGCGACATTAGTGTATTTTTGTTTATACCGTAAGTTATATATTCGATTTACAATCACTTTTATATATATGCATTTGTATATGTTTGTTTGTTACTTAACAGATTTCTTATTAAATTGAAGCAGAACATTTCTAGCAATCAAATAATATTACCCGGGCAGAATTTAATAACAGCAGCAATAATCATTACAGTTGAAAAATGGAGAATATATATAAATATATGTTTTGTTGTTTAGATGTTGTTTTTGAAATCAGCGCGTTAGCTTTAATTTTTGCTTGAAACCGACATCCATGCTTTTATATACTGTCACTTAATATGCGTTTCTATTTGTGTTTATGTAATCATAAAGCAGGCGCACACACAGTCATGACTTTGTAATTACCTGCAAAATTTAAAACATTGAACTCTTGTGCTGTCCATGTTATTAATTGTTGTATATAGTTAAACTCACTTTAAAAAAAAAATAGATGAAAATTATTTATCATTGCTATTTTTCTTTGTGTCTGAAGAGCCATTTGCATGTGTCGAAAGGAACATTAACATATCTATAAGCAGATATTTCCGCGGTAGTCCTTCGTTAGTTTTGCGTTTTTTTTTTTGTTTTTTTTTTCTGTGGAATTTGAATGTCTGGCAGGAAGGGCTTCTGATAACTTTATGCTCACTAAATCTTCGTGTTTAGCTTAAGCCATTCCCGTCATTGTTGGGTTTTGTTTTACCATATTTAAGTGCTGATTGTTTTTTATACGTTGTCTAACTCATTTTAGAATCTTATAGGTGTCCTTTTGAATTGTAAATGCAAGTTTATTTTCTTCATTGAAGTTCATTTCTGATTTATTTTCTTCTTCACTTCCATGTCACGTTGTTTTGCAATATTGTAATTTAGAGAAATTTAATACAAATTAACCTCTGTGCAATTATGGATGCCCTTGTAAACGTAAAGGTTTTTATAATTCTTTCTAAGTCTGTTTTCTTTTTCAAGCAGTTTGCTTGCGTGTTCAAGATTGTATAAGATACTTCCCCGGTATCTTTGTGCTTATATATTTCAATATCTGATGTTTGACTCAGCATAACTATATCTATTTTAGAATATATCCTCAACAAGACTCAAAAGACCTGCAAGTAGTTCTTTCTTTGGAAATTTTCCAGATTTAAAATCTGATATTCCTAGTAATTTATTATTATTCTATTTCTAGATGCTTACACATTTTCTTTCCTATATTGCTCTTTCGGCATCTTTTGAAGGAGGTTTCATATGTTTGCTGAAATTAAGAAAGTTATAGCGACTAAATATTCAGATCCCGAACGATAATAATATACATGCAACACACTCTCAATATTCGCAGTTTGTACTGTGGACGTTCTAAACTGCATTCTCTATACTTGTAGTACCGTTGTCTGGTAACTAAATGACATGACTTTCTGCTAAATTAGGGAACAGGAATTTTTTAATGAATGACAACGTCATTTGTATTTATTCACATGTTTATAAATACCACCCCTTTTAAACTGCAAATAAATCGAAGTCATTAGTGTGGAAGACATAGTCTTCGGGAAATAAGAAGGAGGCGTATGCACACGTAAATACATTTTTTATGCTTCTAAATGTTGGCAGGTTTGTATATGATTCTGATAAATAAAGACATTGTTTTGGTGAGCTGTTTCAATGTTTTGAATGGCACTTACTCAGTATGTCAAAAAGGTTCAAGAATGCCTCCAGCTCTTGACTCCTGTATAGTATCGTGAAAATATACCTTCACAAAAAACATTTTTGAAAATTACCGCAATAAAAAGACTCGCTTTCTGAATTTTTGAACATTGTCATAAGCTGTAGTAAAATTTGATTTTGATATTTTCGAAGTGGCTGAATTATCAGTAATTTTTTGTAATTAATGTAACAAAGGGACTCAACCAAGTATGCGGCTTTCTTCCTATGTAAACAATAATTCAAAAGAAATGGTTTCGAATAATAATTACAGTATTGGTGAACATGATTTATATTTGCTGCAATTTTTTATTTTCTAATTTCACATTCTGAAGGGATAGATTTTTCTGACAAAATTCCGAGGTTATCAATTTTTAAAGAATCGTGTAGAATTGAACTAACTCTCACTCCGACAAATTTCTAACCTTAAATGCAGATTACACATCATAAAGCGGTGGATGGCAGAAACGGTATCGGATTTATTTACAATAAGCATGTTAAGTATTGAGTTCGAAATTAACAGAAATAATCTGTGAGTCCGTGGATTATGAAATCTAGTAAAATCCATGTGATGAAATAGATTTCACAGAAATGTTAATGCTATTGCCCTTGTTGTTTATTTCTTCTTCTTCTTCTTCTTCTTCTTCTTCTTCTTCTTCTTCTTCTTCTTCTTCTTCTTCTTCTTCTTCTTCTTCTTCTTCTTCTTCTTCTTCTTCTTCTTCTCGATCCTCTCTTCCTCCACTGCTACCCTCTCCTTCAATCCTTTCCCCTGTCAAAACATCAGATATAGTGCACTGCATTTCTTTATAACACGCTACATTCTAGTTTGTTATCCTGCTTATGGTGTAATGTGTTTAAATTGTTAATTACCGTATGCCATGTCTACTCTTAAAACTCCTAAGCCAGCCTTGGCTAAATTTCATATCTCTTGTGATATTCAACTCCTACTTAAGAAACCTATCTTTCGCAATTAGCGTTGGTCCCGATAGTGCTATAACGTCATTTCGCTTCGATAAAAACCATTTATGTAATATTTTATCGAATTCAACTTGCTTTTCAATACAATAAGATACTCTGAAAAGAAATAGAATATACAGACAGTCGGAATTGTCATTAGTTAATCTATCAATCACACGATAATAAGTTGTCCGAAAAGTTCGTGCCGATTTTTAAAGGCAAGAAAAAGGTCAAGGAATACTTGCCATTACATTTTTAACTAACCAAATATGAAGCGTTTTGTTGCACAATGCGTCTACATCATTCTTTTAACTTTAAAATACCTTCCTACCAGAATTGAGGTGGTTTCATGGCAAGATTTTATCAAGGTATCTCTTCACATCATCTAAGATATTGAACTTTTTACCATTAAGACTATCCTGCAGAGATCTGAATAAGTGGAAATCCGAAGGAGCAATATCTGGCAAATATGCAGGGTGGGGTAACACATCCCAACCGAGCTGCAGCGATTTTTGTCTGGTTCCTAAAGAAACGTGCGGTTTTGCATTATCACGCTGGAAAACAACACCCTTCGTGTTGGCCAATTCTGGACGTTTCTCTTGAATTTCTGCTTTTAACTCGTTCAGTTGTGTGCAGTATTTCTCAGAATTAATTGTCTGGTTACTTGGGAGAGGCTCATAACACAGAATTCCTTTCCAATCCAACCAGACACAAAGCAAGACTTTTTTTAGGGTGAAGACCCGCTTTTGGGGTGGCCTAGAAGGGCTCACGTTGCTTACTCCAGGATCCCTTTCTCTGAACATAGGAGGAACATAGTTACAATCTGGTTAGACTACAAGAAAGATTTTGACTGTGTTCTCCGCTCATGGAAGCTAGAAGCCCTTCCACTTGCTAAAGTTCGTGTGAGAACAGTCAAAGCTATAGCTGACCTGACTTCATCGTGAGCTACCATCTTGAAATTAAACACAATGTGCGACTGTATTATCACCGAAAGAATACAATATTGCATAGGTATATTCTAAGGTGACATCCTCGCTTTGATGTTGTTTATACTTTATGTAAACCGCTTGTTATTCATGTTAAGGAAATCTGAAGGATATCTCACTGGTTCACAAGGAAACAGAAGTACCAAACTTACACATTGTTTCTTTGTGGATGACTTAAAACTTTGTGCAAAGAATATGCATGAGATAAAATACAGCTTTCTCCTGTTTACAACATTCACAAAGGATGTAGGGTTAGAGTTTAGTCAGGATAACTATTGTTATATGTTTGTGATAAGGGGGCTCAACTATAAACCAGACTAGTAACATCTCCACCAATGATTCGATTGTTTCTCTTGTATGTTACAAAGAATATTACAAGTATCTAGGGGCGGATAAAAATGTAATTGAGAATGGAACCTGTAACAAAACACGTGTTACTAAACAGTATTATAGCTGAATAAAGAAACTTTGGACCTCAGAACTCTCTGTATTCAATAAAACACTGACCAACAATGTACTTCAAGTGACAGTACTCATACCAACTTTTGGGCTGCTTGATTGGACGATTGAAGAGATCCGTGCCGTTGATGTGCAAACCCTAAAAATACTAAGAAGCACCTATAATTTTCACATAAACAGTGACGTAAACCGCCTCTACGTAAAACGAAAACAAGGCGGCAGAAGCTTAGCATCGATCCAAAATGCCTTTGAATATCGCATCATATCCCTTCGGCAACATCTTTTAACCACCATGTGGCGAAGTGCATCCTTTGACCAAGTTTACTTACATGAGGATGATAACATTATAAGACTTGGAAAGCAGCTCCCTCAGCAACGCTCCTTGAGCAACGCTCCTTGAGCAACGCTCCTTGAGCAACGCTCCTTGAGCAACGCTCCTTGTCTGATAACCTAGAATACATGCCCTAATTAGTCGCACGACTCTACCGCAGCGTATCATCAGACGAAAAGATGAGCCTGTATGAGCAGAAGACTAAGCATGAATATGTTAGTAGAAAGCTCCGTGATGATAGTAACATCGATCATTAAAGCGGTTTATCATGGATAATAGCCGGATTACTACCTCCCACTTTAAGGGGTATGCGTTTGCAATCCAGGAAGAGGAAATATCAACCAAATACCTGATGCAAAAAAGGGATAGAGATGCAGGAAAAGTCGTAAAGTTTGACAACCCATGCAGACTTTGTGCAGTTCACACTGAAGATATCCTCCACATCATAAATAGTTGTCCGAAAATCTTATCTCGCTACTATCTACCAATGAGACACGATATTGTAGCTAGGAGACTCTATAATGAAATCTGTGGGAAGGATAATCCTGTGGACGAAGAGATAAGAACCCACAATATGGTAGATGCCATAGTCACTCATATTAAAGAGGAATACTGGTGGATTGTACCAGTGAAGACCTCAATAAAATTTTAGCACAACAGCTGACATAATGATTAGTGAGAGAGAAGAGAAATTGTGCACAGTTGTGGGAATTAGCTGCCCAGCGGATGTTAACATAAAACTGAAGATCAGTGAAAATGTGAACACCTATGCTGAACGATTGAGAAATCTGCAGTTACTCTATCCAGATTGGAAGTTCAGGTTCATATCTATAATTATTGCAGCCCTGGGATATGTAACGCACTGCCTAACTACCAATCTTGAGAAATTTGGCTCCTCAAAGACAGAAAGAAGATATCTAATTTGAAGACTACAGAAATAATCCATCACTGGAACTCTAAAAACCTGTAAAACCTTCCAGAAGTTCATCATTTAAATATATATGAGCATGACTTTATATGCAACTATAGGCATTAGAGTACATACATAAAACATACAAATCTCCACATACATACATTCATACATATATGCATACATATATACATATATTCATACATACATTCATACATACATGCATACATACATACATACACACATACATACATACATAAATACACTGTTGTTGATGTTGAAATTCTAATGAAGGGACCTTGGACCTAGGTTCTCTCTCTATTGGCAAGAAATCTTGAAAGTAACTGAATAATGACATGCGTGCATGCATACATACATACATACTTACATAAGTGATTTTGATAAAGAAATTTTCATAAGAAAAGCTGAATACACTGAACTAAAAAGATCGGAGCCTTACAACAGTATGCCTTGAATATAGGAAGGCGTTTATTTCTATTCAAGACTGTCTTAATTAGTGTCATCTTAATTACTGCTATTGAGAGGCGCACAAATCCTGGGCAACAATTCTTACACTTACAACTATGAACCATTGATGCATAGATTGTTTCTAATATGATACATATTTCACAGGGAATATTCTAATGAGACTGTCTGTCTGAAACTCTGTTCATTTTGACATTAAATCCATGATTGTTCCTGCTACAAAAATCAAACAGCCAGATGCTTGAGTCCCCAACTGCGAGATATATTACCATAGTCCATAATTTCAATATCGATGATATGCACGTTAATATACCAAAAAGCAGTGGGAATTAATATCTTTTTCAGTAGATATAGGAATGGAATCTTCATATTCGATTGTTGAACGGGGAAAATCTGTCTCCACAACACAAACCTGTGCATCAATAGTTTTACTATATTTCCTGATCCACACAATGAATGTAACAACGACTTAGGCATTCATGAAAGTATATCGTAGGAAAGTATTGTTAATAAAGATATAGCGACCTGAAAATATTATGAAACAATTACAAAAATATGGCAGTTGGAAATCTGCTCTTACAACAAGAAAATACCACACAATGCATTTACAGAACAATTGATGATTCCCGTATTTGAGACTCTTGACTGGTCTATAGAAGGGATCCAAGCCATAGAACTTAAAATGCTACTGGTTACAGAATTAAATAGGTTAGTGTCGGTATTTTCTTCTAAACACGCGTGCTACTGTCAATGCAACAACGACTAATGTAATCTATGAGAAACAAGATCCATTATATTCCACGTTGTTGCAATTCCCTGTGTCACTAAATTTGCTGTTACTAAGATTTATCCGTTGAAATGTATAAATGAAACAAACTAGCTCTGTATAATACGATTGGTATGCGTCTAAAATTCAGTCTATCAGAAAATGGGCTGGATGGAGAATTCCTAGTTGATGAATGGACGCATTCACCGTCTTTATGAATGGCATGGCCATAGTGTTTGTTAGATAACCTGCTTTGGTCGAAAGAACACAGGGTGTCGTCTGATTTAAGTGGGTCACTGTTTTGTCAGAAAATTCTGGAGAACAAAATCTAGGATATACACACTGATGCTGTATACAAATATACATATGGATACGTAACAATTTAAATAAACTTACGCGCACTGACGACCATATAGGTATGCAATATACCGTATATACGTACATAATGTGTTTACTCATATCTCTCCGGTTCTCGTTCATTCTCCCTTCACTGTACATATACAAGCAAACAACATCATACAGACAATGAACGCATAAATTTGAGCGTTTCTCTATATGCACGTGATTGTTTGTTTTGTTCAGTATCGTATTGTTTAAACAGAAGCATAAGGCACTATAAACATTTGATGAATCTTGGTATTGATCAACGTTAGCTTAAATTCTTTGGAGGTTTTGGATATTTAAATGAAATGCTTAAACTTTCAAATATTTTTCCTATATTTATGATGAATAATGAGCAGACTGTAGTAACGTGCTCACAATTAGTTTTGTTTTTGCAAAACCACAAGACAATAAATGTGATTAAATCAGTTATGTTTGACAATATTGGAATTCAATTTATAAATAAACTCTTTATTAAGGAGGTAAATGTTACTACACAAATAAATTTATAGTTCATTATACATTTATCAAAACTTTAGAATTTCAAATATTGAAATATATATTTAAAATATATATGTGTGTCTATGTGTGGTACGAATATATATATATATATATATGTGTGTTTTTGTGTGTGTGTGTGAGTGTGTGTGTGTGAACGTATCTTCATATGTGTGGGTGCGTGCTTGCGTGTGTGTGTGTGTGTGTATGTATGAAAGTATGTGTATACGCATATGTTATTAAAATATAATTATGAAATGAATGTAGTTAAATGATATTCAAACCAACAAATCCTTAATTTTCCTAATCTGAGATTATGCGAAGATTACGAGCAATGGGGACGTATTGCTAATGTTTTAATTACATGAAATCATATTTCTAAAGGCATTCCATATGCTAGTGGTATGCTAGTGACCCATATACACAGATTCCAAATGACTCGTAATGTAAGTACAGAAATAATGATCTACTTTAGATATCTCATTCAGCTGTCAAAACACTAAGGATTCTAAAATATGACAAATATCGAGGAAAATTTATAATGTACAAAAGTTTAATTATAAATTCAAATAAGAATGTTATGGAATCAATATACATGTAAGAAATGTCGGATTGTGACTCCTCACTGTATGGAAGAACCCACATATTTATAAAATCTCTCACACGGTAACACATGATCGCACTCCGAAATCCAGACATCTACACGCAAACAGAACATCGCATGTGCATAATTTTGTCTCTCTACATCTCTCCAATACGTTCTTCTCTCTTTCGCTCTCTCTATCTCCCTCTCTCTTTCTCTCTCTCCCCCTTCTCTCTCTCTCTCTCTCTGTCTCTCTATCTATCTGTATCTCTCTCATTTTGTCTCTCCCTGCGTGAGTACGTGCCCTTTCTTGACCTATGCATATACCTTTCATATCCATTCCTGTTTTCTGATTTTCAATTTATAATTGTCGTCTGCTTTTCTATCTTTGTCTTTCATGTAAATTTTCATTCGTTCTCACCGTTCCCTCTGTCTCTCCCTATGTCTGTCTGCTTGTCTTTCTATCTGTCTGTCTGTCTGTCTGTCTGTCTGTCTCTGTCTATCTGTCTGTTTGTCTCTGTCTGTCTGTTTGTCTGTCTGTCTCAATCTATATCTCTGTCTCTCTCCCTCGCTCTTTCTGTTTATCTATCACACGCATGTCTTGTTAAATATATGATCAACTGCATTTAAACTGAAATTATTCGGGAACAGCCGAAGTATTCTCTTGTTCTTTTTCATTTATAAGCAGACCATAAAGAAGTTATCGTGTACCAACTGTTTAAAGGAATATCGCATTTGTCTTACAGTCACCAACAGTTAATTTTAATTAATTGGCTACAGCTAAGATCTTTCTCAGCAGTATGTTTCTTATATGTAGGCCAAAATAGAATCGAAGAAATACTACGTCAACATACATAATACAAATGGAACTACCTTCAGAATCGTGGGAGTGCGTTTACGTCCGCCGTAGCATAAACGATGAAAATTCTCGAAATACGAAGGAACAGGCATTGCCAAATTTGTATATGTTAGTTTGTATGGATATTTTACAACCATATATTCATATAATGATGATAATATTGATGATGAGAATAATAATAATAATAATAATAATAATAATAATAATAATAATAATAATAATAATAACCATAATAATAATAATAATAATAATAATAATAATAATAATAATAATAATAATAACCATAATAATAATAATAATAATAATAATAATAATAATGATAATAATAATAATAATGATAATAATAATAATAATAATGAAGACGAAGAGCACGATTCGATTGCAAAATATTTTATTAGTTGAACGATATTTCAACAGTACGTCTGTCATTGTCAAGTTCAAAATAAGAAGCGATCAAAATTCAAAATTACAGAAATTTAAACGTAAAGTATGCACGAGAGCAACCAGCGTCCACACGTTGATGGAATGTCATCATCAGTTTTTAAGTTACAATTTTATAACAGACGAAAAGAAAAAGACAGAAAAAAAACAGAAAAAAGAAAAGAAGCTGAAAATAGATGATTTCCCATTCCACTGAGCAAGGGAGCATTTTGGTTGAGAACATTTGCTTTGAAATCTGAGAAGTCTTTTTTTTTTTTACTGTCAGAACAAATGTTATGTAATAAACTCATTGACGTCGGGTTGAAAATCGTAACAGAACATTTTCAAGAAATTCCAATCACAACCAACCACTTTTTCTCACACGGAATTTCTAACATACAATCCACACCTCACACTGTTTATTCATCACACCAGGAACAATCGGTTTGTTTTCTCAACCAATTTTTTCGGAGATGTTTATATTTATAACATTTCGAATTTACGAGTTTCGTAGCAGCTAATGGCACATATAGCGACGTTGTATTCACCACAAACAAACATTATTCCTACAATACAACACGTTCATATAATTATCTTGCATGGATTATTACGATCACCAGCCGTTGATTTAAATTGATTGGCTTATTCAATCAACTTCGCTACAGCTAATATATATTTCTCAGCTGTATGTTTCTTATATGTAGGCCAAACTAGAATCGAAGAAATGCTACGTCAGCATACATAATAGAAAAGGAAATACCTTCAGCATCTTGAGTGTGTTTACGTCATAGCATAAACAATGAGAATTTCTCGGAATACGAAGGAACAGGCATTGTCAAATTGGTATATGTTAGTTTATATGGACGTTTTACTACCACATATTAATATAATGATGATCATGATGACGATAATAATAATAACAATAATAATAATAATGATAATAATAATAATAATGATAATAATAATAATAATAATAATAATAATAATAATAATAATAATAATAATAACAACAACAACCATAAAAATAACCATAATAATAACAGTTATAATAATAATAATAATAATAATAATAATAATAATAATAATAATAATAATAATAACCATAATAATAAATAAAATGCCCTGATGCAGTACCAGGCAGTGGCTCCCATGGCTTCTGATCTTAATTGAATGGAAGTGGTATCATGTACATTGTTTTCTCTTGGTATAAAAGATGGGCTACAGCAAATATTCTGCTTAATACCACAGATTTGCTTGTCAGTTGTTGGACCTTAACCAGTTGAGCATGTCCCTTGGTGGCTGACGATGTGCGCATCTCTTATCACGAGCAGAAGTAGTGGGGGAGCATCATAGCCATGTGTTGAGCGGAATTCTTTGGGGTTTTAATAATTCACCTTTGGAAACATAGGTGTTTTGCTCAACATCCTTAAACAGACCTTATTCAGGGATTTTTTGAACGGGATGGGCTGCTCGACCTGAAGAAAATTCTAACTGGGCTCCACCTACGAAGTCATGCGTTGTTTATCTTGATATCAGATCACCATGTCGCGCACATATGGTTGTGATGCACGTGCCTGGTGTACCCTTATCAGACGGGTAGTCATGATGGGTCTATTGGGTTTCGTATATTTTACCTCAGTGTCACTTTGATGGCATGCACTGCTCTCTCACTCAATAATAATAATAATAATAATAATAATAATAATAAT
>NC_068981.1:61561024-61562980 GCF_001194135.2 Octopus bimaculoides
AATAATAATAATAATAATTACTCACTGGAATATGTGCCGCAAATACACTTTCCTGGCACAGAAAGAAACACGGCCAAGGGAACAAAAAGAATGTAGGAAGAGTTTTCAGGGTGCCAAGGATCAACCACCTGGTCATCGATGACAAAAACACTAGGATTTACAAATATATACAACATTCAGAAAATTGCACTATTGGGCACTGTACACATCCTACGCAAAACACTTTCAATACAGTAACCATAAGTGCATCACAGCATACCGCAGCACTTGCCCAAGGCACACAGAACTGCGCTCGGTCGTGAAGAGAAAGCACGTTAAAAAAATAAAACTACTGAATAATAATAATAATAATAATAATAATAATCATGATGACGATGATGATGATGATAACAATAACAATAATAATAATGATATTAATAATACTAATGACATACAACATGATGCTATTGACCAGATATTCAAAAAGTATAACTCTTTTATCTTGTTCTCCAGTCACCATAATACAGGAAAGATTATTTGAGAAGAACTCGACTTCTACTTCAATCGAAGCTAAATGGCCGCTATTAGATTAGAGCATTTAACATGTGGGCAATTGCTTTGGTGAGATATGGGGCGGGAATGGTATCTTGGAAGAAGTATGAATTACAAGGAATAGACCGGGAACATGTAAATAAATGAAAATGAATAAGGAAACAACCCCAAGAGTGAAGTGTCAAGATTGTATGTCAGGAGAGGGGAAGGATGACGGAGATTGGTGTGTTGTGAAGTTTGTGTAAAGGAGGAAGAGAATAGCCTTGCATGGTATGCCAAGGAAATTAAAGAAGAAATGTTTGAAGCGGTGAAAATGTAAAGAAACGTAAAAGTGAACAAACCCTTAGATCCAATATAATTTAAGAAAGACGAGAGGGAGAGAGAGAGAGAGAGAGAGAGAGAGAGAGAGAGAGAGAGAGAGAGAGAGATAGGGAGAGAGAGAGAGAGAGAGAGAGAGAGAGAGAAAGCAGATGAAGTACCGATCTAAATTTCGTACGTTTTCCTTCTTTTCCTCCCTCCTCTATCCTTTCTTCTTAACAACATATAAAAATTGCCCACTACCCAATTTTTGACCTCCGCCTTCTTTTCTCTTACCGACTATTTGATTTTTTCAGTCAATTTTTTTTGTACTTCTTTATTTTACTCCGATCTTCCGGCTTCACCATTCATTTAAAATCATATCCCCGGTGAGATAACTTATGTAACCATCATATAACTATGATATCTTCGGCCAGATAAGTAGCTAGTAGGGGACCCATCGTCGACTTATTAGCTACGAAACACGTAGCCAGCGTTTTACCGAGTCCACTCCCCCAATTTGGATTCTTATTCACATTCATAACAAACCTTGTTGTTCACCGTGAACTATAAAAATAAATAATATCTGTTTTCATTTTATCGAAATTCGATATAGGAAAAGCCAACAACCTTTGACGTTAAATTATTATTGTTCGGGAAAGTTGGTGTTTATACCAACTACGGACTTCCCGACGCTTACCAATTTCTTAAACCTAGATCCTTGGATCTCACAATTATCTATCTATCTATCTATCTATCTATCTATCTATCTATCTATCTATCTATCTATCTATTCATCTCTCTCTCTCTCTTTCTCTCTGTCTCTCATTCTATCTCTCGCTCTTTATATATATATATATTGTGTCATCTTGAAGTACCTCTGCTAATGTTAAAGTAATAAACTCAAAGCAGATGACTGGGAAATGTTTAGAGTTATTTATTCCCCATTTGGAGTGCTTTGTCTGATAGTAAACGTGAGAAAAGTGTACGTGTAGTATAGAAGCGTAAAATATTTTCTATTAATTGATTCGCTATCTCACCTATATCTCGGAGAAGATATCTTACGTTTCCGACAACATGTACAATTTTGTAATAGCAAATAAAACATGTGTCGCTTTGAATATATAT
>NC_068981.1:61563098-61568425 GCF_001194135.2 Octopus bimaculoides
ATATATATATATTTAGAGAGTGAGAGAGATACAAGTGTTTATGTGTGGGTATTAACACAAAAGTCTATAGTTGTGACTTATGAAGTGTTATCGAAAGATACTCCATCTTGTATTTATTTCGCTTTATAAAAACAAATAATGAGCAAATGACTCGAGGGGTGACTGAAACGTATAACCAACTATATATTGCACATAGAATATATGTTAAGAATGTGTGTACCGCAATGAAATGCGTGTATACTACATGTATTTCAGCAGAATTGAATTAAAGTAATTAATTTATTTCATTTTTATTCTAAATTACGTCGTAAACCTAGTAAGAAATAACGCAGCCAAAGAAATTCTATTGCATATGGAATCTCCGATTGCAGTGAGCTTCATACTCTTGTAAAATATATATAAATTCATATGTATAAACGAGCATCCATACACGCGACGACATGATATTTAACGTTAACAACAAATCGTCCCATGTGTTATTGTCAAGCCTAGACATCCACACACACTTACACGCACGCACGCACGCATAAATACATTCACGCACATATATTTATATTTGTATATATATATATCTTGATAGAAAGGACAACAAAAGAAAGAACGAGACCTCGATATTATGTAAATAGAGGAATTTATTTTTAAAAATATGTGACACTTATTCGGTAGCCATGATAAAACTCCGAGTTTCGGATGCCGGGGTGAAACCAACGCCGCCATCTCTTCAGTTATCCGGCCATTGAAAATACCTGCGAAAAATGACTGTTGAAGCAAAGGGAAATTACTGTGCGGTTGACCGTTATTAACACAAAAGAGCTATAGACCGTTAAGTAAGGAGATGGAATAAAGGCAAGGGAGTAGTAAAGTTTATATTGTTCGCGTAAGTACATCAATCCGTACATTCGCCTATATGTATATACTCAGCCACGCTCGCTTGAAACACACACATTCTCACTCACATACTCGCCAAAAACTATATATATACATATACATATATATACCCGCATACACACCCACACACACGCGCGCGGTCAACACCCTCGCACCCATACACATTTTATATATATATATATATAGAAAGGACACAAGTAAAGAAATAAGCAGATGAAGAAAGAAAAAAAAAGAAGCATAAATGTTTACAGTTCAAATTTCCTATCGTGTAGAAATATATTCATAAGCCCTTAGCTTCAATCCTGCGTAAATCCATGTAAATTAAAGTCCTGGTAGTGTAAATATCCAGAAAAAAGATAAGAACTTATTAACGTTTGATAACATACTTTAGACTTTAAACTACATGGATTTACGTTGGATTGCTCCTAAGGACTTATGAACTTCTTTCTACAAGTAAGTTGAACTGTGAAGTTTAATGTTTCTTCTTCTTCTTCTTCTTCTTCTTCTTCTTCTTCTTCTTCTTCTTCTTCTTCTTCTTCTTCTTCTTCTTCTTCTTCTTCTTCTTCTTCTTCTTCTTCTTCTTCTTCCTTTATTCATATCCTCTATATCGTCATTTCATTTATCTATACCCTTCTCATTTTCCCTATTAGTCTCCGATGACGGAATATCCCATACTATGGGATATCCCAGAAAAAGCTGTAAGACTTTCAATCGTTTTTCCAATAACAATAATTTATATGACTTGATATGCCTTAAAGTTTGCTGTCCTCCTTAACAATTATATATCCATTATATCGGGAATGTACAATGGCCCCATAACTACCGTCTCGACTATAACCTTGGAGCCTTAGTAATCCGTTACAACATTTACCTAGCGTACCGTATCTTTTAGATCACTTGTGAACTAAATCCCCATATTTTGCGTGTATATATATATAAAGAAAGAAAGAAAGAAAGCGTGTATTGGAACAAGAACGTAACAGGCGACAATAAAACACCCGGAAGGTTAGACGATACATTTTAAACTATTAGGAAAGATTTCATCAACAGAATCACTTGAATTACATATTTGATTAACTGTAAAGGAATTAGGAAATTTCATAATAGCTTGCCGGAGAAAGAAAGGCACAAAATTTCGATTTTATATATATAGAAAAAGCATAATAGCTTCCGCTGAACCATATACTTTCATTTTGGTGGACAAATAAATACAACAAACAAATATGCTATATTTGCTTACATGCTAGCCTGATATCAAGTGGACAAAGTTCAAGCGTTGGAAGGAACCCGCTTATATCTGTATTTGCTTAAAGGTCGTGCATTCCTTCACTCTGTGCGTGATCTGAATGCTGTAGTTATGAACATTCAACGTAGTATTATTCGAGAACTTATGTTAATGCAAAATTTCCAGGCAATAGAAGTGAATCTAGCGAGTATCACTCAGAGAGTATCAGGCCAAATGTGCATCTCGAAAGTCACGGTGGTTCGTCACTTTTAGGAGCTCGGAACTGTATCTGTGCCTAGCAAATTGTGGTTTGTCAATTCACCCCAGCTCAAGCAGAGCAGCGAATAGATTTTTACGACTACTCCACGGAAAACACTCGCGATCTGCATTTCCGCATGAGCTTTCCCGCAATCATGATATCCATATGCAATGAGTAAGCAAAGGCCGGCTTCCGGAAGCTCTTACCAAACATTGGCATTTTGAATAGAAGCTGATGCTCTGCGTCTGGTGGAATCATTTGGAGATAATAACCAACGAGTTCATTTCCAATGGTCAGCGCATCGCAGCCAATACTCCGAGCAACTCGAGTACTCCATTGTGTAGCAAAAATACTTGTCACTGCTTAACAGGAAGAGAGCACTTTTACAGCAAGACAACGTGTGGTCCAGAATAAAACCTAGGACATTGAGCAAATCGAACTAATATCACAGCCAGCATATAGTGCAGACCCAGATTTCGCGGATTTTTTTCTAGTTCTGTTCTATGGCTAACTTCCTGTGTTCAAGAGGCTTCATCAAAAAAGTGTAGGCGGAAGCTTTGGTAAAGGTATTCGTCACCTCAAAGATGACCTGACTCGGAGATTATGTCAAAATGCTCATGGGAAAACTGCACCGGGGAATCCAGATCGTATATAGAAAGAGTATGTTGAAGACAAGTAGACTTGGCAGTTGTACTCACGGCTGTTGATTTTAGTCCCGTCATCTCTGGTTGGGTTGACTCATGGTACAGCAATAAGTGCTCTTTGCTTAGTAGCAATATCTACTGTTTGAATAGTCAACTATGTTAACTAATATCATGCGTGCAGTTTGCTTATGTTGTCCCCTATCGAATATAGTGTATGTTTTGATCCCGGGGAAACCACTGAGGAAACCCGCAGGATTTGGGGTCTTTGAAGGTGTAGAAGAACCGTTACTCTATAGGTGGATGCCTTCAGCGAAATCTTATTTGGCAGCAAGCAATTTCCAAAAGGTCTACTAGGTGGTGACAGAAGCAAAATTTAAGAAAGGAAACTTCAGTTTATCTACAGGTTAGCACATGGACACCTGTGCTCTTCGACAGAAATATACAAGGAGAAAAAATAACAAAAAATGGTTTGGTGGTTATCGATTTATCATGTATATGTATGTGTGTGTGCCTGTGTGTGTGTGTAATAAATAAATAACAGTAGATGTATAGGTATCAGTTCATTACAACCGTTTCTAACGAACTTCTACATTCATGAATGAGTACAGTATGACGTCAAAGAAAACCGTTTACTTCAGATGACTACATGAATATTATAACCAAGGATGTTTTTAAAAAAATTGAGCTTCACCAAGATAAAATACATTCAAGTGGTTTAATGGGAGGAGAACATCACCCCAACATTTACAGGGAGGTGTATATTTCAAACTTTATAGCCTGAGTAGGGGTTAGTTGGCTTGGTAGCAAGGAGGATTATGAATGAAATCTCAGAGTCCACTCTCAGTAATGAAGAAAGAGGAGGCTCTATTTATTAAGATACAATTCAACTTGTGGTCCAGTGTCAAAATCGAAAAGGCGAATGGGTAAGAAACAATGACATGAGTATATCTGTCTACTTTATTTTTAAGGGTATTTCAGATGGAGACAAAAATACCAAAATTTACCTTGTTAACAGAAAAGAAGGAAAGACGAAAATGGGAAAATAGAATAAAGATAAAGGAAGAAAAAGAAAAAAGAGACTGAAAATAAGGGAAAAGGGGAAAGCCAATACCTGACAGTGCATCCGTCGTTATTACACGAGAGCAAGATATTATAGTAAGAGAGAGAAATTAAGATATATAAGAAAAGTTGAGAAAAGGTGTTTTAATGATGAAAGGGATTGTTAGGTCCTAATATAGAATTTAGAAAGTAATAAAATGGAAATATGAAAACCTCATTAAACAGAAAAATTATAATATTATAATGGTAATAAAGATTCTAAATTAATAATAAAAGTAATTAAAATATTATTAAAACTAAAGGCGGTGTTTCAGCATGGCCACAGTCAAATGACTGAAACAAGTAAAAGAGTAAAAGAGTAAAACTAATATAAAAATATATATAGAAAATAAAATGGTAGAAATCGTACGCTGCAAATAATGCAGGGCATTTCAGCTGTGTGAAAATGATGATAGTAATAATGGCTTCATTTATTTGTCACAAGGGCGAAGGAAAAGGGGGACAAAGTACATACTTAAAGTGTTGAGGGTTAACAGATCAGGAAATGATAAAGATAAAAGAAAAAAATAAGTATAATGACTTTAAATAATAGACAACTGTCATGCAAATGTATATCGTATTAGTTCTGGAAAGTGTGATACGTAAATACGTTCAATAACAAAAAGGGATAATGGTGTCTTATCATCTATATATATATATAAATGAGAATGTGTGTCTGTCTGTCTGTCTGCCTGTCTGTCTGTGTGTGTGTGAATCCCTAAAACTCGAGAACTACGCAACCAATCTCATTCAAATTTTACAGATGCCTTACTTAGGGTTCCAGTTGTGTTTTAGTCAAACAAAATGTTTAACTTCTTGCAGAGTTCGAGCCCACGGCAACACAATATCTACTCCACTATTTAAGTATTACGTGTCAAAAGTGAAACAAAAACACTTATGTCAAATACTTTGACTTTAAAAATTAAACTATTCCACTAACTAAAACAATCACATTTCGATACTGTAATGACAGATACTTTCAGACAGAGAGAGAAAGAGAGAGAGAGAGAGAGAAAGAGAGAGCGAGAGAAAAAGAGAGAGAGAGAGAGAGAGAAAGAGAGAGAGAGAGAAAGAGAGAGAGAGAGAAAGAGTGAGAGAGAGAGAAAGAGAGAGAGTATGTATATAGATGTATATGTATACATATAGATGTATATGTACACGTATATGTATAGATATATATATATAGATGTAGACCTATATGCATACATGTATA
>NC_068981.1:61568887-61575930 GCF_001194135.2 Octopus bimaculoides
ATTTGTAATTCAACGGTACAACAGTGTAAGACTACCCTTTCAGATATACTTACATTGTGATTTCTGCAATGTGGTGCATAAATTGTCAAGTAAATGAGACGCATCTTTGCCTCCACTGATTCACTTGCAAAGTGTTGTGTAAAATTATTTCGTTGCAGACCTCCTTTGAGTCTTTTTATTATCACTGCGACACATAGTCCCCAGTTGGTGACATTTATTTCAAGGCCTTCCCAGATGAGAGACTGGCATTCCACTTAATGTCTATGTTCCATTCTGGCATGGATTGGAGAGTTATTAATGTAGAAATATGGTATCGTAGCTACTAACAGTTGAGGGTTGCGTAGTCTAGACGGCGTTTTTAGATTTCATTATTCTCTTTAACCCGGGCAAAGCCGGGTATTTCTGCTAGTAGATTATAAGCGGCAGATACTGTAAGAAAATATTATGAATAAAATATGTTATAAATCATATGAATATAAATATAGAGCTGGTCTCACATTTAAGTACATTATAATGAAAAAGTCTTATACTTAGATATTATGGATATCCCTCCATCAGAGACGGTGTGAGAAAATATTGGAGTTCGAATTATTGTGGAAAACATAGGCAATATACAGGGGAAAAAGAGTATAAAAGTAGAAATAAGATATATAAAGATATTGTAGTTGCAGTTCTATTATTCGAGTAAAATGGTGTAGAAGTGGTAAAAAAAAGTTTCCTGTACATGGCGTGTAAGTTGCAATAGCCGTTCATATTTAGTCATTTGAAAGTATGGAGCAATGGAATCAGGGTTGCTCGTTCGAAACCCGTTTTGTGGTGTAAATGAACATTTGAGAATGTATTGGTAGTATTTATGGATAGATGGAGGGGCGAGAGATGCGTATGATCAGAAAGAAGAGAAAGGTCAATTTTAAAACAGGAAGAGAAATGAGAGGAAGAAAGAGAGAAAAAGAAAAAAAAGTTAGTGCGACAAAAACAAAGTGAAAAACATGAAGAAATTGTGAAGGAAATGAGAGAGGAAGTGTTAGTTAGTAGTCAAGATAATGCGCTGGGAGGCTGAGAGAGGTGTGGCGGAGGGAGAGGAAGAGATGAGAGATGAGAGGGTAAGGAGTAAAAGAATGTGAGGTATATGAGTAGCGGGGATATAACAGAGCTGCATTAAGGGATCGGTAGAGAAAAGGTAAGGATGGGGTGCTCCCGAAGTGTGTAATAGTTTTGGTAGTAAAATTTGAGGGCGAATACAAGGATGTCAAATGACTATAGATAGACGAGTGTGATAAGTTAGTGATAGGTAGGAATAGGAGGAGATAATGTATATTTGCCAATATGTATACATATACACGCACACACACACACACATATATATAGACATATACATACACCTATACATACACACGCGCATATACACATGCAGGATCACGCGCATCCATCCATATATTTGTACATGCACATTAGTGCGCATACATGCACACTCACATACGTGCGTGCAATTGCACACGCATTTACAGTCACACGTATGCGCGCATACAGTTACTTACGTATACATATATACATATGTACACGCTCATTTATATATATTTGTATATATAAATGCATGCACACATGTATACATCCGCAGACACGCGCATATATATGTGTATAAGCACATATACACATATACATATATATATTTATTTACATATACCCACATAGAAATACATAAATATATATAATATCTATACACGTATTTTTATACACATATGTACCCGATGGTATGTTCATATACGTATTATAAAATGATTATCATCCTTAAAGTAAAATGGGGGAGTTGGTTAAAGATTAAAATTTTAAATGGTGATAGGTAGGGTTGTTGGGGATTAGTTACGCGGTGTTGTGGATATATACTGTGTGGCTATTTAGGTTGCATTTAGATTTGTGTTAAAATTTACAGGTATGAAAAAAGCAGTGGTTGCATGCGCTTAGGGCCTCATATTTGTTTAATAGTGTTGAGGAGCTATGTTTTAATATGTAAAATGCCTCTTTAAGACAAAACTTACAGTGTAAGCATTGACATTGGTGCGGAAGCCGTGAATCTATTTTCGACCATGACAGAGTTTAGGGAATATTTCTATTTTTGCGATGATATATGTGACTGACACGACATCGTTGCATCTGTCCTTCCCGTAAAGCAAACCAAATAAAATTTGGAATTTTTTGCAGCGGGTGTAAGTGTTAACAAGAACAGGACAGTGAGAATAAAACAGTAACAAGAAGACAGTGAAACACACAATAGGGGCTGTTAGGCCAAGACGATAGAAAAAATATTATTTTTGTTAAAGCTAGTAGACGTGAATGAGAGAAGAGACAATAGACAGTAAAAGCACGTCCTCTTTATAGGAAGCCAGCGGATAGAAAGAAAAAATCCCTTTCATCACGTGTCTGTGACGAGAGGGTCAAGGAGGAAGAGTGAGAGAGAAAGAAAGAGGGAACGGTGAAAGGGAGAGAAGAATAGGGAAAGGGTGGGAGAGAAAAACAGAAAAGATGAAGAACAAGTGAGGGAGAGAGATAGACAGGAAAGTGATAGTAATAGTAATAGAGTGCGCATAGTAATTATTAAGAGAAAAAAACTTACTTGGAGAAGGATGCGTGGCGTTCGATCATATAATAAAATAAATAATATATAAATATATGCATATATCCATAAATATATGTGCATACCTTCAACTATATATATATATATATATATATATATATATATATATATATATATATATATATATATATATATATATATATATATATATATATGAAACTTCCAGCCAATGCTAACGTAAACATATTATTTAGTGAATTGTATGTCATACACTGTGGTCTTATTGCGTATAATATATTGTATCATGGTGACAGCTGGAGACAAAATCTCATTATCAATGTCTTCGAAATGGCATCATATTTAGCTGAGTTGCAGGAACCGCATCTTTTTTCGCGAAAAATATAGTCAATATCTGCATTTATCGACGGAGTAAATCTTATATACTGAAGATGATAACGATGACAACGACGACGACGACCATATTGATGATGATGATGGGTATATTGATGAGGGGGAGTTAGATGAAAGTAGCGGAAATTCCTCATATCATTGCCTATTATGATTAGACACGCATGCATATATTTGTTCGTACTTCTACTACAGCATTAATACCGCATATACGAAGCATAAAGAAGCAGAGGAAAATATCATAATGCTACAGCTATTCATGAAAGTAAATAATTAATACATTCAAAATAAGTGTTAAATAAACATTTATACAAAAATTAGGCTTTAGCAGAAGAAGGAAAGTTGTTTTTGATACACCATTTTGTGATTTTGAATGTGCGAAATAAAATATAACTACGAAATCCTGAAGAGATTATGTTACTAGCAGTTTCACTCTATACATAAGCAATAGTTATTCATTAAAATATGATCGTATTAGATGAGGGTATAAAATTACAGAAGCCAACAATATACAATAAAACAGCCGTCATATTTATATTAAATCAAGAAAACACTATCGGCAGAACAGAATTTAACTGAAATAGATCAGTTCACGTGACATAGACTCTTCTGAAGATCTGATGATGTATACATAGCCATTCATCTTCTGAAATTTGCAACCCAATTATTAATGAGTCACACTGTACTCCATAAAACGAAAGAAGCATTGATAGAAAACGCCGCTGTAGATACATCGTATTACACTTTTAGTGAAACGTAGAAATGACACTTGGCGGAATGACTTCAGGCGTTCGAACAGAATTTCTGTTTTTCATTATTTAAATTTCTAGTATCCAATACAGTTAGTGTTGTGAGAATGCAATGAACTTTGTGTATGCATGATTATGCTGTTTCCGGAAACGTATTCATGTGAAAATATAAATGCTGTTCATATATGTGTTTTTTATACGTAACTATTTTGGTTAGCTATTGTTTACCAAAATGTATCATGTCGTTGTCGTTGACTCATTCTCAACTCGCTGGCGAAAATTATTATTTGTCTACCGTATCTGTCAAAGGAGTTGAGCAAAGACTTATTTTCAATACGGCAATTATCTTCTCCTTACGAATGCTCGTCAGTCTGAAATTATCTGTTCTGTACTGTGGTATTTACATTCCAATTTATTCAACTTCTTTCAAACAGGGATCGATTTCTACGTCCAGAACGAACTGACGCAGATCCGAATTCGACAAATGCAGCCAAACAATGGAATCACTGGCACAGGACCTTCATCAGCTTCATTAATACTTTACAACAGCATCAAATATATAAACTGAATACACTTATCAACTATATTGCTCCATCTATGTACGAATATGTAGCTGATTGCTCTTCATATGACGATGCCATACACATATTACAGAATCTCTACGTGAAGTCCAGGAATGAAAATATTTGCAAGACATCTACTGGCTACACACAAACAAGAATGCGGTCAAAGTCTCGATGAATTTTTTACATATATTCAAATTATTAGCCAAGGATTGTAATTTTCAATCAGTTTCCGCTGAGAAGTATAGAGACGAATCTATCCGAGACGCTTTCATCACCAGATTGCAATCTAATGATATTCGACAAAGGCTTCTCGAAAACAAAATACTTGATCTTCAAACAGCTTATGATGAAACCAGATCACTTGAAATGTCCTCTACATACTTAAAATCTTACCATTTATCACCTCAATCAGCCTACAATTGTGCAGCGACGGATAATCAAACAACGGATGTGGGCGAAACTAATAGTAGCCGCCATGAACGGTAACAGTAAATGCTATTTTGGCGGGATTGACCGTCATTCTCGCTACAAGTGTCCTACTAAGGAGGCCACATGTAAAAACTGCAACAAGAAGGGTCATTTCTTCAAAGTATGCCAGTCAAACAACAAATATGTTACTTCCTCACTGCGTTTTGGACAGAATCTCGCAACCACCTCTTCTGCACTTCAGCTTTCCTCTCTATTATCCGCTTCTGCTCTACAGTGTCTGGCTAATACTGTCATCAAAATAGATATCAACAGAGTAACACATTCAGCTCTAATTGATATCGGATGTTCTGAGAGCTGTATCAAATCAAGTGTCATTCATCATAACAAGTAGCCGGTATTTAAATCGACGAAAGTAATAAACATGGCCGCAATTAATCTGTCAAAATCTACGGAAGCTCATTGCAAGGTTACGATGAACTTGTGAGGAAAATATTATAGCAGTGTGCACCGGTCACTACTATCGGACATTTGTGATTATGTATTGTTGGGCCATGATATTCTCAAGCAAGACGAAGGCGTCCATATCTCATTTCCAGATAAAAGACCCCTTTTGTCACACTGTGGCCTCATTCCTGTAAGTACAGAATCACTGCCCTTGTTCTCAACCCTTACAACAGACCGTAAACCAATTGCAACTAAGCCTCGTTGTTATATAAAATTGGATGAACAATTTATAAGTCAAGAAATTCAAAAGCTTTTGGAAGATGGCATCGTACAGTCCTCAAATTCGCCTTGGCGAGCCCAAATTCATTCTCGTTAACACTAACGAGCGTCATAAAAAGACACTCGTCATAGATTATAGTCAGACCATCAACAGATACACTTATCATGACGCCTATCTCCTGCCAGAAATTGCGAAGATGGTTGAACATATAGCAACACATGCAATCTACAGCACTCTCGATCTTCAAAGTGCGTACCATCAAATCACAATCAAAGAACATGAGAAAATGTATACGGCATTCGAAGCTTGTGGCCAGTTATACCAATTTTGTGGAATACCCTTTGGAGTAACCAATGGAGTTGCATGTTTTCAAAGAGCAATGGATTCAATCATGAAAGAAGATCAAAGGAACCTATGCGTACGTAGACAATATTGCCTGTGGTACCAATCCCAGAGAACATGACAGAAATTTAGAAAATGTCCTTGCTGTTGTGAAGAAGTATGGACTTAACTTTAAAGAAAGTAAAAGCATCATTGCTACTGATCGGATAACTCTGTTGAGGTACGAGATTTCTAAGGGTAACATCAAACCAAATCCAGAAAAATTAAGACCCCTTGTAGAGTTTCGATATCAAATAAATATGAAAGCTGAAAAGCGAGTGGTGGGAATTTGTGCTTATTACTCTCTATGAATCTCTCATTTTTCCGACAAAATTCATCTCGTTCATAACACGACATTTACCCTTCCCGAGAGAGCCAAACAAAACTTTGAAAACCTGAAGAAGGAACTTGAGTATTCCGTCATAACTACAACGAAGCCTAACATTCCATTAGTGATTGAAACAGATGCTTCCGACATCACCATTGCTTCAGCTCTAAACCAAGAAGGGCGTCCTGTTGCTTTCTTCTCAAGGACTTCTCAACTCCCAGCGAGCAACATCACTCTGCCGTTGAGAAGGAAGCTTACGCTATTGAGGAAGCAACAAGGAAATGGATACACTTCCTATTGGGAAACCATTTCAAACTTATCACTGACCAGAAATAACTTTGCAAGATAGAGTTCTATATTTAAGAGAGGAGGAATTATGTACATTATTTACAATTGACGGATATTTGTCCTCATCTTGTTTGTTGTTAACACGTTTCGGCTGATATACCCTAAAGCCTTCATCAGGTGTCTTGGGGAAATTTCGAAGCTATGTTCTCATTCCTGAGGTAGCTTTCGATGTTGCTGTTGTTATTATTATTATTATTATTATTATTAGTATTATTATTATTATTATTATTATTGTTCAGTAGTTTTATTTTTATAACGTGCTTTCACTTCACTACCGAGCGCAGCTCTGTGCGTCTTGGGTATGTGCTGTGGTTTGCTGTGGTGCTCTTATGTTTACTGTATTGAAAGTGTTTTGCGTAGAATGTGTGCAGTACCCAGTAGTGCAATTTTCTGTATGTTATATATATTTGTAAGTCCTGGTGTTTTTGTTATGTATTTGTCTGAATATTGTTTTTATTATACCTAAGGCACCTACTATGATAGGAATTGCTTCTGTTTTTAGACTCCACATTCGAGTTATCTCTATTTCCAGGTCTTT
>NC_068981.1:61577795-61580704 GCF_001194135.2 Octopus bimaculoides
ATAATAATAATAATAATAATGATAATAATAATAATAATAATGATAATAATAATAATAATAATAATAATAAAAATGACAACAACAATAATAATAATAATAATAATAATAATAATAATAATAATAATAATAATAATAATAATAATAATAATAATAATAACACACAACAAAAACAGTAACAACAACAACATCGAAAAACACCTTACGAATGAGAATCTAGCTTCGAAATTTTCTCAAGACACTTGATGAATGCTGGAGGGTGTATCAGCCGAAACATTGTGTTAACAACAAACAAGATGAGGACAAATATCCATCAATTGTAAATAATGTAAATAATGAACTATGCAAGATATGCCATTTCTCTGTCGTGGATTATATGACATCTCATAATTTAGGGACTGCAGTTCAGACTGATTTTTGCCTCAAATTGGACACGCAGTTATATATTAAACAAATGTCGGAGAAGTTAAAATGTTACATGTAATTAGTCATTGTATTAAAAATAGTATTTTTTGAAATAATATATACCAAAACATAGAGATTGGCAAGCATTTTTACATGCACTAAATATGTTGTGCACACACTTAATATGCTGTACACACGATAAATATGTTGATTGACAATTTTTATCTCAAATTTTAATGAGGTCGAAAATACATTCGGTAGTGTTGAAGGGAATATAATATGGAATTCTTCAACGAAATACCCAAGTTCTCATTAATATTAATGCTCAGAAATTCACAATAATTCTCGCTTTTATGTTATAAGCAATGCAGCGTCGGGAAAATCATTTACCGTAAACTTTACAATGAAGTAAGGTTAATTCATCTCATCAATAATTCTCTGGCCTCCGATTGGTTGACATATATATTAATTACGCAAACCAGAAGCGCAGCATATGATGGTTAGAATACTTATTAGTAGGCAATTTTGCTAACAGTATTTGCATTACATCCAAGGATGTAGACGTTTTGGATGAACATATGATAAAATCAAACAAATATTGCAGTAATAAAAGAACTGTTGTTCCACGCTGGAAGAGACCATGCGAATTAGAACAATAAACCTGGCCGTTTAGCTGTTTTATGGTTCAAAACTGAAAGTGTCAAGGAAACATGTTATCGACTGTAGGAAGACGAATACAGCCATTGTTTAAATTGAGACCTGGTTTAGCTTGTGATGCCGTTAACATTCTAAGACCTTTCTAAAACAAAAATAACACCATTTGTGGACCAATTGAACAACGAATGTCTATGAAAAACAGGAAATTTATACGACCATATACCGAAAAACCATGGTGAATAACTGCAAATATCCTTGGAAAACTCTAAACATTCATGAGCATGTATTTCAAAAACATAATATACGTAGAGAACGTGAGTGTGAAAGTTATCTTGACTAATCGATCTACAAATAAGTTATGCCAAGCTGACAGTCAGCTAAACTCAGTGTATGATTATAAGCAAGGCAACCCTTATATTTGAAATCAGAATGTAATGGAAAAGAAGAATCAAGAGGATCTTCAAAGGAAGATCAATAAAATGCGAGAGCAATGACCTGCAAACAAGAAGATCGAAAACACAAGATATGTTTTTGAAAAATGCGGTGGAAACATTAAATCTTGCAAACTCAAAAGAAGCCATACTTACTATGTCTGTTGTGTAAATGAATGTGACTGCGGGAACTACATGTAATATATTTATACTACATTTAGTTATATAATTTACCTCACTTAACACTTACATTTACAAGCTGACCAATATTTACACGTCCATATTGCTCTAAACTCTATTTGAAGTCAATAATAGGATTGGATTGAAAAGAATATATATATATTTCTTCTACAAAACTTAGTTTTCTTGGAAAGAACATTTTACTTGATAGTATTATAGCTAAAAATAAGAAACGACGGTTAATCGAATAAAATTAATAAAATATGTGAACAGAACCTGCAGGTAAACAAGTGCAGGAAAACTATAATATGCATTGCAATGTTGCGTTTATTTTTCAGTTTCGAAAAGAAAATTATCTTACGGAGTATAAAGTAACACAAACGCACTTTATACTAAGAAAATATAAATCTAAGTATATAGTTACCACGTTAGAAGCATATTATTGATTTTCACCCATGAAAATCACGGAAATATATTGGTTATTATTAAATATTCAAGTATGCAATATATTATTTCAACATATATTATCAAACCGAAAGAGAAGTAGAATGTGGACAAGGATATCAGCATATCACATGTATATTTTATTAAACTCGAGAGAACGATTTAGGTTATATTTAATATAAAGTTGCAAGGGAAAATGTAAATAAAAGTAATAATCTTCAATGTTGCTGTTCGGTTTATAGACAGTTTTGTTATCCAGAAATAGTTGCAGATTAACGCAGTCTGTTAGAACGACATCTCAGAATCTTTGTCTTGGTAATACAATAAATTATCAAATAATACACACACACACACACACACACACACACACACACACACACACTTGCACATATAAGTCGATAGCCAGGTAGATAAACAGACAGACAGACATACAGACTGACTGACAGATAGATAGATAGATAGATAGATAGATAGATAGATAAATAGATAGATAGATAGATAGATAGATAGATAGAGAGACGGACATATTGATACATACATGCATACATACATACATACATACATACATACATACATACATACATACATACATACATACATACACACATGCATGGATAAATGATTAGATGGCTGGCTGGCAGGATGGATGGATGGATGGATGGATGGATAGATGGAGGGATAGAGGGACGGATGGACGGATGGATGGATAGATGGATCAATAGATCAAATTCACGGGTATGCAAACACATAAATTCTGAATTTTGAATCAAATATATATATATATATATATATATA
>NC_068981.1:61582502-61584172 GCF_001194135.2 Octopus bimaculoides
TATATATATATATATATATATATATATATATATATATGGACGACAATAAAACAGATGGACAGATGGATGATACAAAGACGGATTGGAAAACCAAAACAGAATATTCGTGGCTTTCTATTCTCCATTCAAGCTTCCAATCACCATTACAGTTTCGGCCTGTTACACTTCAGACTATTCTAAATTGGTAGGCGCCAGAATCTAAGCTCAGGGCATTAAAATTCCGGAGGAAAACGAGCGATTATGTGCCACAACACGGACAAAAAACGACAAAAAAAGAGAAAACGATACACAATTAACAAAACAAAACTTGAATAACAAAAGGTGTTTTCCATCTAAAAGCCATGTTAATTTAAGCTGGCGCGTAGAGTGGAAGCCTTACGGCAACAGATACATGTGAAGATCAGGAGACAGGAAAATAAAGTGTTTTGCGAGCGGCGATCAAGTCAAGAAAGGAAGATCATGTCTGGCCCAGCACCAAGCACATGCGAGGAACAAAGAGAGGTAGGGAGCAGAGGGATTCAAGAATTAGGGAAGGAACTAGAGAGAAAGAGAGAGAGAGAGAGAAGGGGGACAGGGGAAGGTACAAGAAGATAACGTAAGAGAATAGAGAGATTAAAGAAAGAGAATGCCAAGAAATGTGAGAGAGGAGTACGAGAAAAAGAAAAATGGAAAAAAAGAGAATGCCAAGAAAGTGAGGGAAGGTAGCGAGAAAAAAAAAGACGAAAGAAAGACGAAAGTCGTTCAGAATTTAGGAGGTATACTTACTTTGAAGTTGAGCAAAAGATGTACGTACACCGCTAAATGCATATATAAATCCAAAAATCGGAACGAGAACGTAACGGGTGACAATAAAAACATATTGACAGATAGACAATACACAGTCGGACTGGAAAACCAAGACGGAATATTCGTGGCTTTCTATTCCTCAATGAAGCTCCCAATCATCTTTACAGTTTCGGCCTATTACACTAGAGACTGTTCAAAATGGATAAGCCCTAATAATCTAAGCTAAAAGCATTAATCTTTTGAATGAAAGCGAGCGAATATGAGCGACAACATGGACAGAAGACAAAAACAAAAAAAAAACGAGAAAACGGAGAAAAGGTTACACGACTGCAATTGCAAACAACAAGAATAACGAAAGCTGTCTTTCGACTAAAAGGACGATTTAAGTTAAGCTGGCGTGTTAAGTGGAAGCCTTACGGTAACAAACATAGTAGAAAGTCAGGAGAGATGAAACATAAGGCATTGTGCAAGCGACGGTAAGGCTAAGAGTTTCACGTTCCCGTTCGTCGGACAGTTTTTGTGATATTGTTGCTGCTTTTAAATAAAGCATATTACTCTACCTCTGATATTCGAGTACCATTTTTCCACCTTGTTTTGAATTTATGTGTTTATTCTGGTATATATATGTATATATATATATATTTCTGTTTGTAGACTGGTAAAAGGTCATTTTTCTCTGAAGTATATCTAGTCAATTAAATATCACAAATAGAACTTTTGCTTAAGCATGTATATCATACATAACATACCAGACAGTATTCCTCGACCGTCATATAATGTGTGTTGCAGGCGGACATATTTCTCTTGATTTGGAATCGATCACTAGCATACAAAGTCGGAGATGCAAGTGCTCCAGTTTGTTCCAATGCCCCTGGAAACAAGAT
>NC_068981.1:61584307-61586334 GCF_001194135.2 Octopus bimaculoides
ATATATATATTCAATGTATTACATAACTTTATATGTATATATATATATATTTCTGTTTGTAGACTGGTAAAAGGTCATTTTTCTCTGAAGTATATCTAGTCAATTAAATATCACAAATAGAACTTTTGCTTAAGCATGTATATCATACATAACATACCAGACAGTATTCCTCGACCGTCATATAATGTGTGTTGCAGGCGGACATATTTCTCTTGATTTGGAATCGATCACTAGCATACAAAGTCGGAGATGCAAGTGCTCCAGTTTGTTCCAATGCCCCTGGAAACAAGATAACAATGTCAGGTGGTACTACACTCCTGATTCAATGAGGAAATTACTTACTTCCCCTCCATCTGTCGAAAATAACTTCCTCTCTGTCCATTCTTGTGAGAGAATGTTTTTTCCGCTCAAGATCGCGTTGCAGTTCTTTTACATTTTGAGGGAAGATCGGAAAGAAAACACAAACTAGTGAGTAGGGCCCTCAGTTGCGTAATAAAAACCGTCGCTGTCAGATAAGAATTTTCCTTATCTGGTGCCGAATTACGACCCTACGAATTTCTCTTGTTGAAGAACACCCGCACACTGCTGGTTCTCGTCGACTATGGTATCACAACTTTTGTATCTTAAGTATTATACGCTATGATAGTGGTATTTTCTGTGGTAATAATGCGCTTGTACTGTGGAACAAAATCATATTTTCGTACATTGATAGCAAAATTCCAAGGCCAAATTATTCAGGCAAGTGAAGGATGCATGGTTGCTGGTAAATAAGTCCGATCTTGTATGAATCCACTTCGCAATTGGACATTTGCACAAATCCACATAATATACTTCAGGAAATCTGACAACCTAACTCATATATTCTAAGTTTTTCTGTCATCCCAAATGCTGACTACACAATCACAATGCATGTAGCTACAAGAGAAGTTGCTGGAAAAAATGGGTAATTATGGCTGATGAAAGGAACCCTAAATAAGAGGACCGAGAGCCCTATACTGACAGTGCAAAACCAAGCTTTAGGCCCAACCTAGAAGGTGATCCTTAGGAATGAGCAAGTGTCTCCGCTGTGCTGTAGCTTTAATTGATATCGCGAACGACTTTCTGCAAGATATCACCATCGAATTCCCTACAAATGCCCAAAACTATAACGAGTTGTGCCGACACGATTACGTAGCGAAAATCCGACATTGGAAACTGTGCGAAAATAGAGGAGGGGTAGACTAGAGAGAGTCGAGACGTGGTATGAGCACGAACCGCAGGGTGTGGTGGAGTCGGAGCAAAATCTTCTGGGATTTCCATAATCCAAACAGATCAGGTGCTACATCATAACAGACCGGACCTAGTGGTGGTGGACGAGGTGCACCACATATGCTATATAGTTGATGTTGCATGCTCCTTTGACCCACGAATGGTCGAGAAGGAAGGCGAAAGATATATAGCCCAGCTATGGAAAATGAAGAAGGTGAAGATAGTGCCAATTATTGCTGGGTCCTGGGAATAGTATCAGTAGGCATCAAGATGAATATAAAGGAAATTGGAATAGGGTGCCCAGTAGATCTGCTACAAGATGTTTGCTCCTTCACACGGCCAGAATAATCAGGAAACTATTCGATAGCTGAAAAGAACGGATCGCATATTACTGTAGGCTGCGGGTAGTAAGCCCGCTACACATGCAAGACTCCATGATCTCCAGCAAACCTTGCGATAAAGGAGAAATAATAATTTTACTACAGAGTATCTCAACAGGCATGATAGAGCCGCACAATATATTCACTGGGTAATATGCAAAAACCTGGACTTGCCCCCTGATAAAAACTGGTGGGAACACAAACCACCCCAGTACTTGAAAATGATCACATTGCACTCCTCTGGAACTTCACCATTCAAACTGACAGAAAGATAGACGCAAATAGGCCAGACATCATACTGAAAGACTTCAGACAAAAATCATGTCTCCTCATTGATATGACTGTCCCAATCGATATAAACGTATCTGTCAAGGCCTACCAAAAACTGAGCAAATATAA
>NC_068981.1:61586512-61590011 GCF_001194135.2 Octopus bimaculoides
ATGAACTTCTAACTTGTCTCTTGAGGTCTCTGGGTGAGACTTGGATCCAGCTTGTACAAATGCAAAACAAAAGTCAAACATAAAATAATAATAATAATAATAATAATAATAATAATAATAATAATAATAATAATAATAATAATAATAATAATAATAATAATAATAATAATAATAAGTAGTAGTAGTAGTAGTAGTAGTAGTAGTAGTAGTAGTAGTAGTAGTAGTAGTAGTAGTAGTAGTAGTAGTAGTAGTAGTAGTAGTAGTAGTAAATACCGAGAATCTCCTGACCAACTGATGAAACATCAATTCAACAAAAGAGAAACGAATATAAAATAAAGATTCCTGGCACAATACCAGATTGAGTACTCATTCAAAAATCTGAAATAACAATTGACGTAACCTGTTTTAAAGCTAGCTTCAATTTAATGGTCATAACAAAATCGAACATTAATTAACGAGGAGAAATGCATTGATAATTTTGTGAAGAACAGAAACTATTAGTTTTGAAACAATAGAAATTTTTCAGAACACAAGGAAAATGCTATACAAATAAATACAACACTAGCGATACAATGAATATAAATGTTACAGAGAATAATGTAGGCGGAAAAATTCGACATTGCGGAAAGTGTTCAGAACTACGAATGCAGTATCGAGACAATCGCTTTAGGCGGTATGAACAAAAATACGCCGGAAGATGTAAAAAATGAAATACAATAAACAGAAAGCTTGAAGCCACCCGGAAATGTTACGCCGACAAAGGTTGAGATTAAAATAAATTTATCACGGATGAATATGATATTAGATGTTCTTCATTGATAGCAGTGAAAAGACAAGAGCATATTGGTATCAATAGTGTATTGTAAACTTAACAACAATGCTTTTCACATAAGATGGTACGATGCATATCGCTAAATCTCATGAGGCTATATATAAATTTAATATTCTTCAAAAAGAATAGAATTTATCAATAATCTCTCTTGATCAGTGGTAATTGCAGATATGAAGGTAAATGACAAATTTTACCACATAACTGGGCTGATGATACATAAAGAAAGCGCGGTGTGGCTAACAAATGAGGAAAGACAATTTGTAACTGCATCAGGACAAATGGACGTTGGAATTAATCAATATACAGTGAGACACGTTATAAAAAAATTCTAATTCGTAAGGACCAGGCCCGGATGTAGTACGAGGCTGCTGGCTGAAACATGTTACACAGTTGCGTGAAGGTATCGCTGCACAACTTGGGGATTGCCTGCAGCAACATTATCTCCATGCCTGGATGAGAAGTGGACGAAAGCTGCTATGCCTCAAAGATCCCTTGAATGAGAACTTGGCATCCAATTTTCGACCTGTAAACTTTTTATCGCTTATGTGGAAGCGGTGTCTTAGCGGTAGAGATATACGACCTTCTGGAAAGTAACAATCTACGCCCAGAAGAACAGAAATAAGGCAGGAAACGAAGTAGAGCGAGAAAAGTTAAAATGATAATTAGAAATTGTAGCCTCAGATGGACGGGACTGAATGTAGTATAGCTAGAGTACGAAAAAAACAAACAAAAAAAACAACAAATTAAATACTAAATTGTTTGGAAGAAGAAAAAAAGAAACATGAAAATCAGACGTGGAATATTCGAAGGTGATAGCTTACCTGCATTATTATTCGTACTGGTCATTACAAGGTTCACTATGGTAATGCGAAGAGTTAAAATAACTTACGATTTGGGAAAAGGAAATAGTCAGATAAATCATCTCCTTTTCGTGGATGATATAAAGGTTAATGCGAAATATGAGAAACAACTTGAAAGTCTTGTGCATAGAATCCGCATTTTCTCAAATGACGCAGGTATGCAATTTGGATTAGAAAAGTACGTTATTTTGAAAATGAAACGAGGAAGATTTGAAAGAAGTCAGGGAATTGAAATGCTAAATGGGCTAAAAATGAGCGCGGTTGAGAAACGTCAAAAGTATGAGTACTCGAGAATATTGGAACCACACTAAATGAAAAGTGAAGACATGACACAAATTACCAGTAAGGTGTACTCAAGGAGAGTAAGAAAATTATTAGATCATGAAAAAAAAATGCCTTCTCATTGATGTTTCAATAGCAACAGATGACAACATTTCTCTAAAAGAAATGGAGAAACTTTCAAAATAAAAAGACATGGAAATAGAGGTAACTTGAATGTGGAATCTAAAAACAGAAACAATTCCTATCATAGTAGGCGCATTAGGAATGATAAAAAATATTCAGACACATATATAACAAAAACACCAGGACTTACAAATATATATAACATACAGAAAATTGCACTACTGGACACTGCACACATCCTACGCAAAACACTTTCAATACAGTAACCATAAGAGCATCACAGCCCATACCCAAGGCGCACAGAGCTGCGCTCGGTAGTGAAGTGAATGCACGCTATAAGAATAAAACTACTGAATAATAAGAATAATAATGATAAACCATTTACTATCTCCACCTTCTGTGAATGCATATCCTTTTCCCTTTCCCCCTGAGTACTCGAAAATGTAAATATGCTCTTTATTCCAAGAACACTACAGTTTTCTCTGTTCGGAGAGAGAAAAAAATCATCTTCAGTAAATTTTAAAAACTTCATATCTACAATTTTTTGTGAAACAAATTTTACCTCTCCTTTCTTTTGGTTCCTTTTCCCCTGACTATTCGAAAATCTAAACATCCTTTTTATTGTAAAAAAAACACCGATTTTTTCTGAACGGATATACATACGAACACCTCAAAAAATTTAGAAACCTTAATATCTCCAATTTTGCGTGAACACTTTGTCTTCCTTTCTTCTCTGACTAAATGAATATGCAAACATGCTTTTTAGTGTTACAACAATTACATGCACGATAAAAAAATAAGGAAGGAAGCACCTGCCAATATATACATGCTGCACAACTGCAAAAACTGTAAACCACAGGAAAACTTTTAAAAAGAAAAGAAAAATTCCAAATGAGAAAGAAAAAGAAATACAGAAATTCAAAAATCCAACAAGGTGAACATCACTTCCTGCTACTATTCTCAAAGACTAGAATAGTTACAGTTTCCTGTGAATATTTTAACTCTCGTGAATATATTAACTCTCCCTCAAAATAAAGTAAGTTAGGATAGTTACATACCTACAGCTTTTGAACACACAAACGATCCTCCTTTTTATTCTAAGAAAACTACCATTTTTCTCTGTGCGGTCATAAAAAAAAACACCATATTTAGTAAATCTTAAACTTTACTATCTACAACTTGTTTTCGTCTCTTTTTGACTCTCACTGAGTATTCGAAAATGTAAACATCCTTTTAATTGCAAAAAGTCCCACAGTACTCTCCAACTGGACAGACAAACGAACATCTCAAGAAAACTTTTAAACTTTAATATATTCCCCAAATGCGTAAACACATTTATTGCAACAACACAATTGAATTCAGAAATTCAAAAATTTAACGTGTATATATGTATATATACATA
>NC_068981.1:61590091-61592811 GCF_001194135.2 Octopus bimaculoides
ATATGTAGTAATCTGGAGACTGAGAATGTTTGCGGCTGCAGATACCTTTAAACCATCCTTTCTATCAATTATATATTCATGTAATGATGCAATGACTGTTTGTGTATAAAGCTTGAAACAGTGTACCGCGGAATCCTTTGCGTTCTGTTTTCATTTTACGTTTTAAATATATATATATATATATATGCGTGTGTGTGTGTGTGTGTGTGTGTGAGTAATTGCTTTTTTTCAAGGCAGCGCTCTCAGCGGCCACTGGTAGTAGTAAACACATATGACCTCTGCTGACCCAAAGGGTACGAAGGTTCTGTTGTCTCCATGACTGACCTCTCCAAATTTTGTCGAATCTATGTATAGACCTGTAGTCATAATCTATTCACCAAAATGCTGCCCAACTATTTCTTCCAATAATGGTAGTGGTGATGACAGTTATAATGAAAATATTAAACGACGACAACAACAACAACAACAACAACAACAACAACAACAACAGCAATAATAATAATAATAATAATAATAATAATAATAATAATAATAATAATAATAATAATAATATGCTGCAGCTGCAGATACTAAATGCTACTAATACTGCAATAATACTACAACTACTACTATTATGATAGGACAGGAATCTGAGGCCCAACTACCAGTAGTTTTCGGGGAGGTTCAGCATGACATAGAATGTGACAAGGCTAGGTCTTTGAAATACAAGTACAACAGAAACAGGAAGAAAGATTGCGAGGAAGGTATGGTGAAAGGGTACAGTAGGTTCGCCACCACCCCCTGCCGGGGGATCACGGTTTCGATTCTCAGACCGTGCGTTGAAAGTTTCCATTGAGCGGAAACACCTAAAAAAACCACGAGGCTACGGCAGGGGTGGTGGCGACCCTACTGTACGCTTTCATCATAGCTTTCTCTCAGTCTTTCTTCCTGTTTCTGAGTACCGGAGTGGCCAAGGGAACGAGAATGATCCTCAAATATGCGAACCTGTTCGTTGGCTACATTTCATTGGACCCACTCCAGATCAATTCTGCCGTTATATTGACGACTGTATCGGTGCAACCTCACTCACTTTTGTCAAATCGTTCCATCCTGCCCTACACCTCTCCCGCACTATCTCGACACCTCTATCACCTTTCTTGACATTTCGGTCAGCATTCATCAATCCACTCTCACCACTTCCATCCATTACTAACACGCAGACTCTCACTCATACCTAACCTTCTGCTCCTCCACCCTGCTCATTTCCCTGCTCCCACCCAAGCTGCCGCACTTACCCTTACCTCTCCTACACCACTCTCCTCACCGGCACCCATTATCGGCCCTATCATATCACCGGCTCCTTCATCTGCACTTCTAACAATATAAGCTACTGAATTTCCTACTCTCTCTGCCATTCTCTATACATCGGGTAATTGGGACGCCGCATGGCTGACCGGTTCGCGGAACACCTCCGAGACATCCGACTTGGCAATGACACCTCGGTCTCACGCCATTTGCGCTCTACCAGTTACTCTTTGCAACACATGTCTCTGTTCGTATTGCCTTGCACTGGGGCCATCCGGACTCCTGCCTTCGCCGTGAACAGAGATTAATCTTCTCTCTTCGCTCCTTTCCCCACATGGCCTCAACTCTCGCCCACTTTTCATCTAACCCTCATCCCATCTCCTCCCTTCCTCTCACACCTACACCCCCACTTCTCCTCTCTTTCTCCAACTCCTACTTCTTCTCTTCACTCCTACTCTCCTTCTCTCTTCTCTTCACTCCGACCAACCTTTTCCCTTCCCCCTTTCTTCGTCTTTTGTTTTTTTTTAATGAATTCTCCCTACATATATATATATATATATATATATATATATATATATATATATATATATACCATAAATGCTCGAGTATAATCCACACTTTTTTCCAAAATTTTAAAGGTCAAAATTTCTAGTGCGTTCTATACACGAGGTTAAAAATGAAAATTATTTTCTAAGCAAAGTTTTGTAAGTAATAAATATGTAAAGGCAATTTACTTAATATGTACTTTCACTTACGTTATTACTGTTATTTCTTTTATTTTCTACAAACAGAGTGCGCAGGAAAACTACGCGTTTGCATTATGTTATATATACAATAATAGAACGTTACCGTATATACATTTACAAACCAAGGACGTTGTTCAGACTTCCTTCATTCAAGTTAGATAAGGGGTGCGTATTATACACAAGGTTTAAGTTTTTCAGAGATAAAGCCCCCTAAAAGTCCCCTACGTATTATACTTAAGGCCGGACTATACTCGAAGATTTACGGTATATATATATATATATATATATATATATAAATGAGTTTTCAGGGATATATATTTTCCCTGTCTTTGCTCATAGTTTGGTTCTAGATGCCGGCTAAGACAACGGTCCGTATCGAATCCCGGTGCGTACATGAAATTGTTAGACATTGGCGACATTTCTTCTTGGGTAACTCTCTGTTTCTTACGCAAGGCTGCAAAGCGTCCGTAGAGTGTAGAATACTTTTAATTAGTAGTTTCATTTAAATTGCCCTAAAGTCAATTTCCATGTGTGAAAACATGTCTGTGTTCGCTCTTGTTTCGTGGTTAATAATGTGTATTTGGATGTGAAAATTCATTAGCGTTCCGCCACATATAAGTCCCATCTCTTTCCGCCTATTCCATAAGACTTAGCGATACTAACTATCGATATGTGCACATCACCACTCTC
>NC_068981.1:61593037-61596121 GCF_001194135.2 Octopus bimaculoides
TGTGTGTGTGTGTGTGTGTGTGTGTGTGTGTGTGTGTGTGTGTGTGTGTGTGTGTGTGTATGTATGTATATATGCATGTAATAGTCATGATCTTAAACGTAGAGTTAACAAAAGGAAAAGGCTGATCAAATTACTTAGTGAGACGGAATGTTTCACATTTTGTAAAGAAAATACCCGTATCGGTAGTACAATCGATTCTTATTTCCATTGTTTTAATTATTTGCATTCAAAATTGTTTGGAAATAATGCACACAAACTTGTTTCTGGATAATACAGCTTATCCTGTTCAAAGGTTAACGAGGTCAAGTCTACGGAAGAATTGTATTCACTAGGAAAATCATCGATGAATACAATCTTTCTATTTCTCGAAATAAATTAGAAATAAACTCTTATAATATCGATGAAAATAATAAAACGTTTCAACGACCAGGAAATCAATGTAACTTTCAACTTAGCGTGTAATAATCAATGTTGTTTTGTGTCATGTATCGCGTGCGTTTTTAGTTTCTACGCAATGGGGGTTGTATATTCAATACAATTTCATTCACACTTCTTGTGTTAATTCATGTGTCCTTTTATTTCAGTGAAAATGTTTTGATATGTTCTATTCTACATTTTTCTCTATTTTATACGGATTACAAAACAACGTCAACAAAACAATGTTTTCCTCTGTTGTCAAAACCATTGGTCCAGAATTAACAAATCCGAAAGTTTTATGTATTTATTTCCCTCTCGTCCAACTCTTAAGATTGTGGATCTATAAAATTCCATTGCTTTGCTTTTTTCCCCCTCAATATGAAAAACAAGGTAAATCATACCAACATACATAGAATTTGCTTTTTCTTCAAAAGCAGAATGTTTCCTTAAAATTCTACTGAAAAGCTAGTAAAAATCTTTAAAATTTCTGCGGAAATGTTACTTCAATATGTATACCCAGTTTCTCTTGAATTTGTGTTTGGAAAATGTTTGAGTGTTTAACCTCAGGGAGACCACAAGTCAAGTTGCAGCAATAATCCGCCATTATATGTAAGTCCCATCTGCCTTGATACTTCTGTTCCATTGATTTTACGCCCTGATGGAAACGTTCACCCTCTTCATCATGTGTGTCTCCAAAATTTTCAGGAAATTCATTAAGGAAATTTATCAAGGAAATTTTCAGGAAATTTATCGATTTAATTTTCAGGAACTTTATCGAGTTGAATGTGAAAATATTAGAGCTATATGATTGTATTTGCTCCCAAATTTTGTGAATTCTCCAGAATGTTGTCGAAATTTTCACAATAGCTGGTTTCTTGTTTGTTGGCCTGAAATTCATTTACAGTTATTACAAATGAATTCCACGCTGCTGTAATAATATAAAGAAATACACCGAGTTTACAACAGAGGTATCACTTTTTTGATATGAGATTCATGAACTACGTCAGTCTTTATCCTTTTACTGCTCAGACTTGGAAATGTGCTGCAGATATAATGAATGTATGCTCCATCTTTAACCAGAGCTTTAACAAACTGCTTAATAATACCAAGTTTGATATGGAGAGGAGGAAGAATGATTGTTCTAATCATTGTTGAATTAAATGACTATTGACCTAGAGGTCCTTGAACCACATTTAAAGACTTTAGAGTGAAGATTCACTGCAGCCATTGTTCGATCATCCAAGACATTTCCCTGGCTCTGGACCCCCACATATATATATATAACGCATGGATATTTTGTGCATCGACATTGTTGTCCTAGGAGAAAATTGATCATCTTATATTCCACGTATATCACCGATTCATATGGTGGTTTTTGTATCTTGATAGCTAGACGTGATGCTAAATCATAGATTCTAAGTTTGGTAAAGAATAAATCCCGCGTTCGGATTCATGATATTTAAACCTTTAAATCAGGTTAAACACAATAGCAGCAAAATATTTCTTTTGGGTTGTGTATTCTTTTCGAGGCATATGTTACTTGTCACTGAATAATTCCTGAAGTAAAATTCATGAACTTTATGAAGCATCCGCATTTATTAGAGCCATGTGTACTAAATGACTGCAAATTCTGGAATAGAAGTGATAAATTTAAGCAAGTCGTTTCACGTTGTTATTTATTCAGTACGAAAATCTCTTATAGAATGATGAACCGGCCAGATTTACATGTGTGTGTTTGCGCGCGCATATATATGTGTGTGAGTTCATGCGAGTGTGAAAGTGTTTTAGACCCATTAACATCGCAGTGATCTAAAAATGGCGAATCCTTCACAACCATATGAAAGATGTCTGTAATCAGTCCTATACAGGAAACATACCAAAAGATTTTACTTATAATGGAATTTAGTTGACGATAAATACTGTTGAAAAGGAAGACCGCTTCGATAAATATGACACCAACCAATAGATATCAATGCTGTGATAATCGATAACCGAATAAAAGAAACATGAGCTATTGGACAATATCTTTAAACAAATATCGAAAAGGCACGAATAAAGTACGCATTCAAGCTGAGTGGCAATTGATAGAATGATAGACAGAAAGAAACGAGAAATTGACGAGCTGAGTGTGGAATGGAGCGGGCGAGGTAAGTAACAGCGGATGAGACATTAGAGAAAGACAGAAACTCAGAAATGTAAATGTTTCAGTAGAAGATAGAAAATACAGAAAGAAACAAAACTGTAAGTGCAACAAAACAGTTAGGAAACGAAACATGATTCATAGGGAAAAACAACCAGGAATCGAGTTATCAAGAACATGATGCGCAATGTTTCCATGATAAATAAATTCAGTAATTCTGGTTGAAATTAAATGAGCAGTGCATCCAACAGCTTTGTATGCAACTTTGCTTCCTGTTCAGACGTGTTAAACTTTGTGTGGGTGCATGGATAAGAATAAATGGTTTAGTATCTGTGAAAGATGACTGGCTGAGGTATAGAGAGCTGATAATTTACGTAGACATTATATTTCTAGACGAATATAAATTTGTGGTATGTAATACATATATACCTCCAATACAACAATGCACATACATATATATATATATATATATATGCATCTACCTGTATGTGAATGAGCGTATGTATATGTACATTGATATATATATA
>NC_068981.1:61597338-61624111 GCF_001194135.2 Octopus bimaculoides
ACAGACACTACCCAGTTCAACTCATAGAGGATGGAATCAGACGTGCATCACAAATCGACATAGAAAACTTAAGAAAAGTTAAACTCAGCAACACGCCTTCCCCGAAAATACTGCCGTACATATCCACATACAACCCCAGAAACAAAGAAGCCTTCATCATCATCACCCAAAACATACCAATGCTACATAAGGACCCCAAATTAAAAGAAATTTTACACACACACAAAATCATTAAAAGCTACAAACAACCAAAATCACTGAAAAAGATCCTCACAAAGGCAAAATTATTTTCCAAAATAACAGATGCAAAACTGAAATAATGTGGTCGACCAAACTGCGCAATATGCTCAAACCTTCTAGAAGGTCCAGAATTCCTCTACAAAGAGGGACAAAAATTCAAAGTTAAATCTGACTTTACTTGTGACTCAGAAAACCTTATTTATGTAATAAGATGCTCGGGCTGCCACGAAAACTACAAAGGGTCCACAGGATTATCGCTCAGAAGCAGATGCACTCTGCATCGACAGCAGATTGCATGCCAGGAATACCGAATGATACCCTTTAGTGAGCATATTGAGAAATGCGCAAAACTAATGCTACTACAATTTATAATCTTTCCATTCTATCAATGTGCCATTAGAACACCAACACACATTAGATTAAATAAGGAAACGTTCTTCATTCAAAAATACAAACCCAAACTTAACTATTGCTAACACATTTAAATAAGGAAATTCATCACCCCACTGAGAGGAAAAAAAATATAGAACAAAACCTAACTTACTATTCCTTCTAAACCAAACCATGGTAAATTAATCAAAATCTACCACCTCCTACATTTCAATTATCTCCCTTATACCGGAATTTTAATAGCCACAACATTGTTTATCATTTGTCGATTTCTATGACAGCTTTGATAGCTCCTGAGGCCTGCACGACTCAAAAGCCTTGCCCACAAACAACGCACACAAAAAGCAACACTCTCTCACTCTTCACAGGTCCCCTTTCTAAGCCCCTCCTAATTCTCTCATACATTCACTCTCTCTCTCTCTCAAACTTTGAACAACCATCATGCATTATCTTCCTCCATTCATCACTGTCTTCTACCCCCCTCCCTCAATTACCAGCTGCAATTGCCTGTATTAGAGCATTTTAAGGCATTCCTTAAACCTTAGTTTAGGCTTATGCGCTAGTCTCCTGCCATCTTCCGGCTCATCATACAATAGCTGTTTAGGCAGTCGCTCATCACTCATACTTACCAAATGTCCCCCATACCTCAAACGGCTTTGCAAGATCATTGACTCTATACTTCTACTGCCACTCATCTCAAGCATCTCCACTTTATTAATGGCCATTTTCCAGTTTATCTCCAAGATTTTTCTCAGACAGTATTGATGAAATCGTTCCAATTGCCTTACATGCCTACGGTAAACAACCCATGCCTCACTTCCATATAGCAAAGATGGGAGGATGCATGAGTTATATAGCTTAACGTTAATTAGTGAAGATATATTATATTGTTTCCACAGAGGCCTATCAAGCGTACCAAATGCACTACTAGCCCTGCTGATTCTGTATGAAATTTCATCATCAAGACCAGCAGTGTTCAAGGTACTTCCTAAATAAATAAATCTAGGTACAGTCTCCAACCTTTGACTATTCACAATTATAAAAGTTTCCACATACATCTTGGAGGGAGCGGGCTGGTACATTATAACATTTTTTTTAGATTGATTGATAGACTTAATGCTGCACATGGTGCAGAAATCGCTTTCACACTGTGCTGCATATCTTTCTGAGACAGTGCCAACAGGTCACAATCGTCTGCATACAGAAATTCAACAAGGTGAGAATGCAGAAGTTTCGTTTTGGCACAGAGTCTTTTGAGATTGAACAGTTTTTCTGTTGTCTTATATCTTATATAGATCCCTTCGAAGTAATCTTTACAAGCTATTTGAAAGAGTATTGCGAAATATATATCAAACAGTGTAGGAGCAAGAATATCACCTTGCTTTACACCATTTTGTACAGAAATTGGATCTGATAAGGTACCTCCAACATTCACTCTCACTTTCATCTTGTCATGAAATGGTTTAAGCATTCTCACAAATTTGTCATGGTTTCCTAGCTTTTTAGGATCTCCCAAAGTGAAATTCTATTGATAGAATCATACGCTTTTTTTAGGCAACCTGGTATAAGTCCATATACTGTTCGATGCACTTTTCTTGCAACTGTCTAGCAGAAAATATCATATCTAAAGTACTCCTACTATCCATAAACCCACATTGTGACTCTGGTAGAACCTCGGCTGCTATGTGCTGAAGAAATCTATCCAGTATTACCCTACCGAGGATCTTTTCAGCAACATCTAACATACAGACTACAGATGCCGCCATAATTATCATAGACATCCTTTCAACCTTTAGATTTATATAGTATCTCCATAGTTGCATCACACCAATCTGCAGGAACCCCTTCACTTTGCCAAACCGTCTGAAACCGTCAATATTGCACATCCGTCAACATTGCACAAAGTTGATCACCACCATATTTATGTCTCTGCATATAGTCCATCCATACCAGGAGACCTTTCTATTGTTCAATTTCCTGATTGCTGCTTTTATTTCAGCCAGGTTTGGAACTTCTGCTATAAGATGGTTTATTGTTCTCTCGGGTATATTGTCAAGAAAAGAGAGATCAACTTGAATGGGTCTATTGAGCTACTCATCAAAATGTTCTTTCCATCTCCCAGCAATTTCTTTAGGATTTGTTAATAATTATGTGCCATCCTTGCTTCGAAATTGCGCAACGTTTAATGAAACTGCTGCATAAAGTTTTTCAAGAGAATATAGAAAAGTTTGGAATTGTTAGCATTTGAAGCTTCTTGGATTTCATCGCATCTATCACTCTATTAATTTCCCTGCATCATCCGTAGCTTCCTCGGCATTGTTGATTTTACAATCTTGAAATATGTAGCCACTGTGCTATTCGTTGACATGTCAACATTTTGCAACATATTAAATGACTTTCGCTTTTCCTCTAAGATACGATTAACTTCTTCATCATTATCGTCAAACCGATCTTGGTGTTTTTTTTACAACAAAGCCAAGAATGTTACTACAAATCTCATACACTCTTTCTTTGAATGACTTTCAGCTTCCATCACAGCACAAATTATTCAACTCACTCACAAACTCACTGTGAACTGACGGAATTTTAAAGATTATTCACATCAATACGTTTAGGTAATTTGACATTATTTGCTCTAACATTAGGCTTGACAACAAAATTCACCTTGGCACGCAATGGCACACCGACTCACATTCCTACCTTAATTTCTCCGCCTACCCTACCCACACCTAGCTCTCTATCGCCTACTCCTAATTCTTCCGTCTGTGCAGGATCTGCAGTGAGACTGGGTCTCAATTCATGTCTCGCCACTTCATCCATCGTAGATATCCACTAACCACTATCACACTACCGTGACTCTGCTCTTTCTCCCTGCAACCACGCTGCCCTTGCCCTCTTTTGTTTCCACGTCACCTACCACCCTCTTGCCCCTCCAATGCACCATTCTCCAAGCTTTCCGGCGGCTCCAGTTGGACCCCTCCACCTCGCATATCTTCCCCAACCTACCCCTTCCCTCCTTCAAACGTACCCATGACCTAAGTGACTTCCTTCTCTACAGTTTCTTCCGTAACCCCACCTCCAAGCCTGGTTCCTTCCTCTGTCCCCAACAACGCTGCCGTACCTTCTGCTACCTCTCCAACACCACCATCCACACATGCACACACCATCGTCCCTACAAAGTTTCTTCTTCGGTGGCTGCTACTGCTGTTCTGCACCCTTATTTTGATATTGTTGTTGTATTTTTCTGTGCTTGTGTTTTCGTTCATGCTGTAGCCGTCGTCGTTTTCGTCGTTGTTGTTGTTTTTAATGTTGCTGATTTTCATGTTGTTGTTGTTGGTGCAGCCATTTGTGAAGTCAATGTGTGCGTCTATATGTGTATATATGGGTTTCCTTACTATGTTGTTTGTATCCTTGCCCATTATATATATTTTTTGGCCTACTTATTTACCTGTATTTCTTATATTCCATTACGTTCATGTTAAACATTTGTATGTGTATTACACTATCTCTGTATCTTTTCTATCTCCCTTATGTCTTTAGACGTTGAGTTGCATGAGGTGGTGGGGAAGGTTGCTTTTGTTCCATCCGTCATGTCTGTTGAGGCTAGGTCCGTCTATTACTACGTGTGTGGCCTCTGTAATCTAAGTGTAGTCTCAGTTCTAATCGTTTATAATAACTTAACCACTTGGTTATTAACCGAACTACTATGTTCTACCTGAGCAAGTTCATAGAGGACTGATGACGAGCTGTTCAACACTTTTATATTATTTGCATATATATATATATATATATATATATATTTAAAAACTCCTACATCTACTTTGTGCAGATTCCTCAGTCTCTTTGGGAGAATATTAAAAAGCTGTGGGCCCCTGAATCCCAAGTCCTGAACGAAAACAAAGATGATCAAGTGAGAAAAAAAAAGATGGACGATGGTCACGTGCACCTAAAAAGAAGGTCGACATGGTTGAGTGAACATGTTTAGGTATAATCAAGACACTCCAAATTTAATCTGATGAGAGAGTGGGCATGTGTCGTTTGTGTGTACTTCAAGGGCTAAAATTTAGGTTGTTAGCTGTGTAGCTTCCTCGTGATAATTGGCAGAATGAATTTTGTGTGACACTTGTTATACGCTTGTATACTCATACATGCAAGAACGTCTGACCAACAGTTTGCGATGGAGAGACAATCGATACTGTACTTACTGTGGAATACCAACTACTTCCAAGGAAAACCTACCTGACGCGACTTACGGAGAATAGTGATCAAACGCAATCGCTGAAAGGCTTTCTTCTACGAGAATTGATCTATTACTACATGTACGGCTTAAAATCCAGAAAGAGCCCCCAGGTATGAAAGAGAAATTCGAGACTGACCTGGATCATTGTAAAGAAGGAAAGCTTTCGGCATTATTCTGACTCTTTCTTTAAACAAAACAAGGAACATTTACGAGATAAACACTTCCACACACTCGTGACATTCTACAAGCGCCATAAGGGTAACATACGTGAGAACCCGTAATTCAACATATAGTGACATAAACACAGAAATAAAGGAGCTAGCCACGAGCATTAAAGTATAAGATAGCGTGAACTGCCTCGTCACGCGAACCTCCAAATTACACCTAAGTATCATAAGTCGAAATTCCTCTTCAATCCCGAATGCAAGCAGATCTACCCCTCTAACAGTGAGATAGGTTTCATTAGCAAAAGTACTCTCGATATTATCAACTCCGATATCAGAAGAACTACAGCATTGAATCAATAGAACTCCAGCTCAGCCGTTATCGACTGATTCCGCGGTATCGAGAATAATTCCATGCAAACACTCGATAAGAATAGTTGAGATGGGTTGGGTTAGTGCAAGAAAATGATGAACTCCTCTAGTAATAATACATAGGGGATCCCTCCAAGTAATTTAATTCTATGACACTTGTTCAAAGATGACTTGGTTTAAGTAAATCTGTTTTCCTCAAATGAAATAAAGATGAGACAATATAAGTATTTGGAGGGAACGTTTTGATGGTTACAATCAAAATATATGATGAAACAAATAGGTTAAAAACAAAAAAATAATGAGGGGGCCAAAAGCAGAACATTAGAAGGTGATACTTCTTCTGATACGAGCCTAACGTACTTTCTAGTTAATTGGTAAGATGTACATGCACATTATGTGTAATTGATAAGTTCATCTTCAAAATGTCAACAATCATAAAAACAATTGCACTTGAAATTAATTTAACTGCATTCGATCTTTAAATTCGTAAACATCGCAACGCGGAAGTAAATAATGTATTTTGAATATATAAATTAATATGGGTGGTGGTAACACATATTTTCTGTGCATATTTTCGTCAGCTGTTATTCCCATGCCATTTACGTTAAAATACCTTTGTAGCCTTGTCGGGAATAATGCATCACCTATCTTTGCCCCATTTTTTGGATGCACACAGACACATATAAATATATATCTGTGTGTGTATGTATGTATGTATGTATGTATGTATCTTTCTGACAGTATGTATACGTATATGTGCATGTGTGCATATATTCTTTTCTTTAATTCTTTTATTTGTTCCAGTCATTTGGCTGCCGTCGTATATGTATGTGTGTTATTGTGTGCGTGTGTGTTATTGCGTGCATGTGTGTTATTGTGTGCGTGTGTGTTTGTCATTGTGTGTCTGTATACATGTATACATATAGACATTCTGAAAAAATGAACATGTATTTATCAGTAAAAGAATTAATTAACTCATATATAAATATATATTTGTGTTTGTGGGTGTTTTCGCCGGTGCACGTTCGGACCCACACAAATCCAGACTCCCAGAAACATATATATATATATATATCATTCAAAGTTTCATACCTGCACAAATAATTTTTAGAAACAGCTAATTATATACCATTCATTCCGGACTATCTATTCTTCAATTTGTTACAATAATTACTAATTATATACGTGTATAAGATACAGCATTTACGAATAAATAATTGCCAATTAAACGCTGTCTCACCGCTAAGAATTCTAACCGTTGCTTATGAAGCGTCTATGGCTTTATATTTATTGTTATATAGATGTTTGCTTTATATGTAATTGTGTATTCAGTTAGCTAATTCCTTCTTATTTCCTACTGCATATACATAGTTTGTTAAATAATGACTTACAAACGTAAAAAGAAAACTGTACACGTATCAGCACAAAATGCGTTGTGTTTGCTGGAAGATAAATTATTTTTCAAAATAATATTTCGTATTCAGACATTTTCCCTGAGAATATTAATTACGTATGTGTTTCGCCTCATTTCTACATTTTTACAATTGATCTTTGTAAATTAGTTTGAGATGTTAAGAGTGCATATAGCCATAATCTAATACGATTTTCTTATCACGATGCAACGAATTCAAGTTATAATATTTCGTGTATTCATAGGATAAAACGATATAAGAAATAGTGTGAAATTTGGTGGATGTAAAAACTAGACATCTTTAACTATTGTGATTCAAGGTGGCTTGAAATTTCATTTATAAATGTATCAAAAACGTGTTCTTATCTTTTGTTACATTTGTTATCAGCTATCCTTAATACTATCACTAATATATTTTTTGCTAGCTCATAACATATGGTATAACTTTAATTTTATGTTATCGATCTGTAACGTTATTACTTATGAATCCTCAAATGTTATAGATCACTGAAAAGTTTGTGTAAATACCTTCAACTTAAATCTTTAATTTTATTTGAACTTCACCTAAAAAATACAACATACTAATCTCGTATAAAATGAAAGAGGGATTCCTTGATTTCGTAGTATAATGATCTCTATCTCTCTCTGTCTTTATATGTATATATCTGCGTGCGTGTGTGAGTGTGTGTGTGAGCATGTGTGTGTGTGTGCATCATATACCATAAGATAAATGTATATATATCTGATTGGGGTCGGTCATTTTTCCAATAAACACATACACTATTTATTTTTTCAAAACCTTAGCTTTACTAATATTATTATTAGATAAAGTCGAACTCGGCCGAAGTCAACTTTGCCTTTGAACTGTATGTGTCTAAAACTAAGTACCAGTTGGGCACTGGTTGCGTTGTAACCGACCTATCCCCTTCCACGCATAACTTGCTGACGTTGTGCAATAATTAGAAAGCATTATTATTAGCTATCAGTCACAGTTCTTCCGTCATGCATGCTGTGATTTCTTCAATGACTATATGTTCTTGTCTATGTTTCCACTTCTCTTTGTTGTTATCCTGTCTAATATTATCCTATAGTTCTGTGGTAAGTATTAATATCTCCGTATGCTTTTACTTTTCAGTCATGTTCGTAGCATTTTGTTTACATATGTATGTGTTTGTTTTGTGTGTGTGTGTGGTTCTGTATGTAAGATTGTATCCGTGTCTCTGATATTTGTTTCGTTTTACCCTGTCTTCAGTCGTGATGTTGCGTGGAGAAGTGAGGAGTGTTACTATTCCATTTGCGTTTTCTTTTAAGACTTAGGCTAATTTCTATTATGCGTGTAACTTCCGAAATCTAACTCACTTTTGAGCCATTCCAATGTGTGCATACGATCTTAACTTCTATGTTATCTATCAAGACACCGTATTTAGTTTAGCATGTTGGAATAGCACTGACAATCTTTTCACCTGCTCGAGTTTCAGCCAGCGTCAGTTATTCTCCTTCCTATGCTACACGCTGTGTCTCCATTTATGCCGTTATTGCATTTCAGCACCATCCTTTGTGTGCCTAATTCCAGAGAATGTGCTCCAAATTCTTCAGTTTATCTGCTGGCTTACTCTACACACTACACATTTCCTATCAATATCGAGGTATTCTTTGACATGGGCATGTTCACACATGTTATGGGAGTACCTAGTCTTTCTAATACTTTAATCTTTGGATTCCATTTACCTAAGCTTTTTTTCTAAAATGATCTGCTCTGGTATTTTTGGTTGTCAATACATTAGTTGACTTTTATTTTCCACTTCGACCTTTCTATGCTATTCCATCATTTTCTCCTGTGTAACGGTCAGATCTCATTTGTGTCATCTTCTATGATGGCCTTGAATATTGTCATGTCACCATTGTACATCCCGATTTTGTCTTTGTCCCAGAGAACTGCAAGCGGTGGGTTTAGTGCTAAATGTGTATCTCATTTTGTTGACTCGCACATGCAGAACAACTTTTTTGTCACTCTTATCAAGTCCGCCATAAGGACACTGAAATTAGTATTATCCACAATTATTGCTTTCTGGTGGATCGGGTATCCGGAGGCCATTGGTTTGATAAGGATTTTGTTATTCATAATTTCCTGCCAGGTTTCAGTATCTAAAACATATAGTGTGGGGCCAGGGTGCTTAATAGCGTAATCTATTGTTAGCTTAATATACCGATGGGTAGAATTAACAATTTGTTGGATGTGCTCCATGGTGCACACTTCTACTTTAAAATCATAGAAAGAAACATTACTACAATATTATTATTGTTACTGACATTGTCAAAAGTGCTACAAAAATATCAATAGACTTAAGAGAATTTACGTCTTATGTATTTCAATATCATTAAAATTAACTTCATGGAAAGGCATTCGAATTTTCTCATATCTGAAGCTCAGGATTCAAGTAAAGTTTATGTTTATCTACACACACGTTGGCGCAAGAAAACTAAAAAGTAAAATACCTTTCAAAGTTAAACTGTATATGAATTATTGATAATCCAGTCAGAAATGCGTAACATTAACGTCTAGGCACACATTTTTACATTTTTAGATTAATTAAATGCTTAGCTTTATCCGTTTCACATATTTAGACGGTGCTCTAGCGTGGCCGCAGTCAAATAACTGAAAAAATGAAAGAATAAAAGAAAAACAGAACACAGATACAATGAACAAAATATACTGGATACTATACCCGACATAATTATTACACCACAAAGTTTCATCTTTTTATCGTTAATCCAGCTATGTTTATCTTATTATTTATTATATCAAATTAAGAGAAGCATGTAATATTTTAATTAGATCTGGTTACTCTTATAGTTGCAAAACTACTTTCTAATATTTTCTATCGTAACATCTCGCTTTGTGATCACGTTCTTCATCAACTCAAGCTGAGGAGTGAAATTAATGAGTATCCTTTTGGATTAAATTACACATTAGGGGTATTTCATTCAGCACTATTTTATAATGCATACCTATATTATTTTCAATTTATGTATTTTGTATATTGCATTCTAAATTACGGGACACACCATTTTGATAATTAAGATTATGCAAAAAATTATTTTATGAAACAAAATAATTTTCAGTGGATTATAAAAATATTCTGGCTAACTAGCGTTTATTCTGTTACTATTTGCACGCAAGTCTTAGTGAATCACTGTAGCCACGTTTCAATATTTGATTTCGAATCCATTATTCATTACGATATCATTATTGGAATAAATCTAAGTTTGAAGTTTGAAATGAATAAAAGTACAACGGGTTTTTTTTTTCTCAAAAACAAATATGACATTTCAATATTTGGCTTATGAACAGTTTGATTTTTAAAATGATATTTCCCCGAAGATTTTATCTATCACGCCATGGCAGCATAGTTTATATATTAGCATAGGAAACATCTAATGATTGATTTTTTTTTTTTTGAGATGTCGAAGCATCAAAAGAATAAAACCTTGTAAAAAAGGTTTAAGTGTGTTTGTATTTATTATGGTTTTATTTATATTTTGCTGCTCAGACATCAATCAAGGAAACTGTTCTTTCTAGCTATGAGTGACATAATGATATAATAAAAGTGAAATACTTGTCAAGAGGAGAGCATTATATTATTTTATGACATGAGGTCGCAGTCAAATTTATAAGTACTTGACTAGAAAACATTCGTAAGAGTGCAAGAAAATTATAAATCGATAGCATGCCAATGGTGTATATTCTGAAAATTGTAATATCGGTTATATCTTGTCAATATTTTTAACGATGTCATTCAATTATACTATATTCATTTTTATCATACCATGCTTTTCAGTTTTCTTTACATAGACATCTGTTACATTGCCAATTACAATTCCTAAACAATAGAATTTATAAATTTAACTGTAACTTGTGCTCACAGTTAATAATCTGGTTCCTGTTTAGTCAATGACAACGCAGATCAAATGATATTGAAGCCAAAAAATTTATGTTGTTCAACATTTTTTACAGATATCCCTACCACCTGTCTTCTAGGAGGATCCTGCTTTTCAAGAGCTATACTATACAAATCCACCCTAACAATATCCGCTGGCATTACTAGGCACTACACATGGATGACAGCCTATGAAATCAAGGAAGACATTCACAGCACTTTCATTCATTTTGATCCAGGGACACAGAGAACTCCACTTCACTCCACTGTCGCACTTTCTCTGGTAACATTGTGGACTCCGTACGAAACACCCAGCATCAAGTGTACGTTTATCGATAGGGTACCACAATATTCACCCAGCGCCCCTGGTTGCCGGCTGCACCTCATTTCATCTGCCGACCCTGAGTATCGATCAGCGAGGAATATGATGTATCGCGTTGCTGTCCCCAGAGATACACTCATCTGCACGCCGGCAGCCCGGATATACCTCCTTAATATCAGCCACCTCTAGCACAGCCTGCACCAAGGTCAACGTCACAAATTAACATCATGAACAGCACTGCAAATTACCCAACACTTCTCCTTGCCCGACTACGCGCATACTCTCACCCATTACACCTCACCACTTGTGCATAACTTGCGCAAGTGTATTTGCGCGGGTGCGTGTGCGCATATGCATCTGCTCATCCTACGCATGCGCACAAATGTATGTGAGCGCGTATATATGTGCGCACGTGCGCGTCCACCTACATGTGCACATGAACGTGTGCACATGTACATAAAAATGAAGGTGTGAATGTACCTCTCTGTATGAGAGTGTATGAGTGCGTGTGTGTGGGTGTATCACGTATTCCTGTAAGTATACGTGTATATATGTGTGTTTACGTGTGTGTTTAACTGTGCACGCATACGTGGGTGTGCATTCGTATGTGTGTCTGTCTGTCTGTGTGTATGAGTGCGTGTGTACGCGCAGGCAGGATTGTATGACTGTACGCCGATGCAAACAGACACACTCGTATAAGTACTATGCATACACGCAGAAATATAGGCATATACATGTACATATATACATGTATACTCCCACATCCACTGCCCCTTCATACTTCCTCCAACCACTCGACTGAGATCTTGTCCACCATGCGTTCGATGCCCTCTTCACCATGTGGTATTCTGCATCTAATTGGGTCGCTGAATTACCGACATCAATACCTCGTGACCAAGTTGCGACCGATTGCAGGCTAACGTCCAACAGTAATTATTGACTTTCTTCAATCAAACTTTCATTGACACTGCGCAGTAGATCTGAAAAAAGTAGGATGTATAAGCGTGAGGAATGAAATTGATTACCTCGTGTTTATATATTTTAGTCTTGGGTGTACCTTTTGATAAAGACTTCACCTAGCAAATTATTTTAAATTGCTCAAATAAGTCAGAAACCAATTTGGTCCAGAAAAGATATGATAAAAGTTTTTATTTCTCATTTCGTTCTTTTCGAGATTTTGTCCCTAATTTTGTGGTTCTAGAACCTGGCAGTTCTTTCTAACGTAAGGAATCAATGAAGTGGGTTCCTCTTATGTATTCTAATATACACTGAGCCTTACTATATATATATATACGTACATACATACATACATACATACATACACACATACTCAGTATCTAGTACATATATGTGTGTGTGTGTGAGTCCAGTGGTCACGTTGTTCCTCTGCGATTACTTACGTATCTCCTATGTGCTAAACTGTGCTACTCTAGAGGTGGTGTGGAATTGATGGGGAGAGTGATGTAGTGCGCAGCACTAAGACTTTCTCACTTTCAACAAATATTCTCTGCAGATCATAATATCCGACACTCTAACACCGTTGTTTCTGAATCTAAATAATTATAATCAAACGCATCATCTATTTAATTGAATTTTGTAATTAGGGAGAGAAAAGTCTAAGATAATACTAGTTCAAGAAATACTTATATGCATTTCTTTGAAAACAATGTGAAAACAATAAAATATAGTATTTTAGAAAATACTATAAAATGGGTTGAATGGCCAAATGCAAATCTATGAAAACATACTTCCACTCAGCCGATAAGAATTTTGTAGTAGTAAAATATAGAAAGTAACATGAAAAACTCTGCGTGATTCCTAATTCGAACAATAATGTATTCGAGACAATGAGAACACTAATATACATGATGGAGTTGATAAGGATGACCATGATAGTTATGATGATTTATAGTAAGTTGATTTCATTATTCATTAATATGGCCCGGCGTTTGCTAACTCTAGTAAAAATTACATATGCACTACAGATATGTAACCTTTCCCGCATCGAGGCTAATTCCATTTCGGTAAGTGAAATTTATTCCCTGAACTATTAGCTTGGCTGGAAAGTAATGAACCATGTTTTTAATTGAAGTTTTGCTATTTATTTGAATCTTTTCGCTTTCGAAGTACAGATTTCTAACAATAAAGTTATACGTAAGATTTTGTTTGTTCTTACCTCTGTCTAACAAAAGTATGGAACTAAATGGAATTGAAACTGATAATGGCTTCAAATCTTCAATAGCCGTTCAACTAATCATTGGTTTGAAAAATTTCGAAAGCTAAAGTTTTGAATATAGAGCAAGATGAATATGACTATCCATTGAGCAACAATTCGAAAAGAAAATTGTGAAGTTGACTCACGTAAATCAATATAGGAACTGGCAAATTTAAACATATTGGACACTAAAATATAAACACATGTAGAGAAATGATTTTGCGTATGTTTCGAAAAACAGGTCAGTGTTGCGCCGCTTCATTAGCCTTATTTTCCTCTACACAAGCGTGCAGCTGATTTTGTTCCGTGTAGTGGCAATACTGAAACTAATACTTCATCATAGAAACATTATTTTCGATGCTCGCCGATAATACAGTGGTATTCTCCTCTCTTTAACGGATATTTACCAAGCTATTGCAACACAGAAAAATTACTAGTAGGGATTGAGAAAAAAGCCACATGAGTAGCAATATTTATACCGACCAGAAATTATTATTTTTTCCTGATGACAGGTATGTTTCTAGAGAAATTAAATTAATTTATATTGAGAGAAAGCTCTCTACTCAGTCCTCTATGAAATTATCTCATAATTTCACAAGGACATCATAATTTCCATCGGAAGAATTTATTAAGATGTAGCAGATCAAATTCCCGAGAGATACTCAATAAGTTTGTTGTAGGAAATAAGAATTTAATGTCATCGAAATAAATCATCTTGTCTCATACTGTCAAATTTGTGTGGCCCCTTAATGAATATTGATTCAGTTAAAATATAGTCTCTGCTAAGATGCGTTTTGCTTTATTGTTTAGTTTGCCACAATTACTTTCGTATAACTGATTAAAAAGAAAATAAACTATTAATTTCCGTTATTCCAAGCATCTGCGTGCAGAGGCAAGTTTCTTCAGGTTTATTGTAATTTACAGCAATTGAGTACTTTTTGAATTACAACTTCCATTTAAAAGTCAATAATTATTAGAAACTCGAACTACAAGTATCTTTCTTCTTTGAACGTTTAATTGAAATTCAAGTTAATTAGAGAAAAATGCAAATATAGTTTAAATATTCAGATGATATATTGGGCAACCTGTTAAAAATACCGAAGCCATCAAAAATGCTGATTCGGATGATAATGCTAGGTTTGCTATTGAATATATTTTTGAAACTTGATCTGAATATGTATATATGCATGTATATGTGTATGAACATATTCATGTATGCATGTGTGTATGGATTGATGCATGGATATATCCATGTGTATATGTATCTGTGTGTATTCATGTGTCTGCATGTGTGTATTTATGTATGTATTGATCATAAATATACAGATGCTTTCAAAAATTAAATATAACGTATTTTCAATATTATATAATATGATGCGTTAGCAGATCTCTCATTTGCGGATGAGAAGTGAACAATAATTAACCTCCGTCGAAATGAGTGTATTTACGCATACGTTTAATGGTTTTCAAATGATAAACTCAAGAATTGAAACAATCAAAACAGAAATATCTGCGAATCTCAAAATATTTACACAACAAACACAAAACATTCAATGCTTTCTCTTTTTGCATAGAAAATAATTAGTATTAATTTATTTTTCAATTCCGCACCTTCTTAGCTAGTAGAAATACGTTTGAAATCATTTTGAAACAGATTTTCATAGCTATACTTTGTTCCTGGCAAATCTGCCCAACCCACGTCTCAATAAGCATTCCATCACAATCTTTTTAATCATATTAAAAGTAAAATGACAGAATGGAACAATTATTGCAGTACCAACACACGGAATTAGAGTTCAATATCTTTCACTCATATCGAAGAATATTCAAGAAATCTTTTTCATTATATCTACATCAATGAAAAAAGAGCTTGCAGTTGGGGGTTTTATCTAGGATTTGTGTCTGAAAGATTTTTCTACATTATCAATTTTTCCCCAAAACATTGCAGAAAATGGGAGTTACATACATCTATGGGGAACATTTTAATATTTCTACAGTCAATCATTTAAGTTGCCTACATTCCTTTCTTGAAGGAAAGATTCTAATATCTACGAATATTAAACCTAAATGCTTTATTTTTAGGGCTAATATTGCTGTTGTTTCGATAAAAGAAGAAATAGATGCCCACGCACTGCACATGGAAATGTAAATGTGCATACATAAATGAGTATGCGTATACTTACATGCACACACACACACACACACACACACAAACACACACATATATGTATATTTATATACATATGTATGTGTGTGTGTGTGCGCATGCGCGCGCGTGTGTGTAGTAAATATAAACAGAAAACGACAGATTTATTGAGACAAGTATCAGGCTGAGTAAAAAGTAAGCAACGTTTTGAGACACGAAATCCATCACAATATATTTCAATAATGCGGAAATTTTATTCATGAAGCTAAGTACCATTACAATCTGCACATTTTTGCTAACGACGCAGGAAGGCATCAAGGTACTTGAAAAAGTGGTAGTCGGTGGGAGAAAGTTCTTAGGAATAAGACGGATGGGGACGAACATCGTAACCAAGTTCCTTCAACATCTGGAGCGTCATTAGTGAAACTTCTGGTCGAGCGTTGTCATGAAGTATGATTAGCCCTCTTCTTTTGGCAGCGGTTTTTCGTTCATTTTGGCAATGTCATGGCAATATGTTTCTGCCGTAATGAATTTTCCGGGTTTTAAGAAGTTATATTGGACGAGACCAGTAGTAAACTACAAAACATCCACCATAACCTTCTTTTTGAAGAGTTCGGGTTGAGTGAAAGTTGCAATACGGTCGAGAAGCAGATTGGTCTGGTTACGGAGATGACCCGACGAGCAAATTTCGTATCTGCGCATTTTCTGATTTTCATTCAAATCGTGTGGTACCATTTGTCGAATTGTTTTGATTTTCTGATCGCATGCAAATGATTGTAGCTAGTTTTCAGGCTAGCTTGAAGTTCTTTTGCCAGTTGTCGATTGGTTTTACGTGGATATTTCTCAATGACGGTCTTTAATTGAGAGATATCGATGATAGATGTGCGTCCACTACGCTCACGATCTTCAAAGCTCAGGTCTCAACTGCGAAATCATTTAAATCATTTTCGAGTGGACCACTCACTGGTCATTTTCTCACCAAACGTTTCGCTATCTTGAGCAGTCTCAGCTGCTTAACATCCTTTTTGAAATTGAATAGCGGAAATGCTTGAATATCGCGCTTTGACAGTTCCATTCCAGATGATTGTAACAAAGATTTCTTTATTGACCGGGGGGTGGCAAGCATAAATGGACGGTACAAATGAAGGAGGGGTCGTTGGTACGCATGGTTTTTACACAGGGATGACAAGTTAAAAATTTATATAGATCGAATGATAAACGTAATAAATGCACAAATAATGAAGTGGAGGATGGGTTTTGTTTCGACTCCGCAAGGCCCGTGCCACTACTTGAATCTTTATTATAATCTTTAGAGTTGTTGGCCTCGAGGTGGTGGTTAAGCACCATTCTCTCAGCCAAAACTCGGGGCACGGAGCCAGATTCCTGTGATTCGTTTAGAGCCCTAACTAAAGCCCTTTTCTTAGCCACGAATTGTTTGCTATAATTAATAGATTCAGATTTTATGGCTCTTTTGAGGGCATACCACTATTTGTTGTTAATAATGGCACCACATAATGACCTCACCACTAACTGCTTAATCTGATTCCTTTACTCCTTATGAGCCAAAGGCGACTTATTGAGTTTCCAGTAGCCGGATCCCTGTCTACGTAACTTATTTAAGTTCAGCCTAGAGGTCACAAATGTGTTATCGCTGTAGCTGGCATAGCAAAATTGTGGACGACTAACTATTTCGCTAATTAGAATCCTGTCTATGTAAGACCTAGATGACTCATCGCTATTAGTCCATGTCCACATTGGAGCATCTGGGAAAAATAGTATGTACCTATCTGCATGCTGAAATCGACTGAGCAGATTATTGAAGCGCGGGTTTCCCCTTCTATCAGTAGAGGAGCTAATGTAATCCACGCAGGCATCGCAGATTACGTCAAAGTCACCTAAAATTACTATGGTGTGAGATGTCCCAAGAAAGTTCTCCAAATCTCGAAAATAATCATACTGTCTAAGTTCCCGAAGGAGCATAGACACCTACCAATCTGAAGGCCTTATCCCTGCTTAGTGTCACGTCAAGAATGACCAACCTACCTTCCGAGTCGATGAAGATAGTTCTGGTCTCTAAATCCGATTTTTTTTTTCTGAGCAGTACAGCAACGTCTCTCCCTCCACCAGGAAACCATGGGGAAATAACTTTTTCGTAGCCATTTAGGAGGAGGAAAGTCTCTTTGACTTCTCAGTCTGGACTCTGTAGCAACTATGATATCCAGACTATGCGACCAGAAGTCATTCAGTAAAAACGACCTTGTCTCTACTCTGACCCCAGGCCGCGTACGTTCAAACACCCTACATTAAGAATATCAATAATGCTTATACTTACAGTTTGAGATGTGGTGGCACATCCGTCTCATTCCTTTTGTTTTTCGTCCGGGGCTTGTGGCATGTCGTTGACTAGGCCATCAAGTATTAGTGGGGAAAAGTCTTTCCTCAGGGAGCCCAGGTCTTTTTTTTTTTTTGATCGGATAGCCAGCATGTTATAAATGGCTCTGTCTATTTTATAAATAGCAATGTTTTGGGGGATGTTTTTTTTTTCCTCGTAGTTTTTGGCTAGGTTGGCCAAATTTGCAATGTATTTTAGTCGCTGCAGTAGTGTTCTTTTTACTCGTCACAACTACAGTATAATCCATGTTTAGACGGGTGAGGAATACTTGGTGCTGGGAGGTTTTTGTAGTTGTGTAATCTGATGGTTGTTTTTTTCTTTTAATTTTCATGCAGGGCTAGCAGGGTTGGATTTTTTTTTTCCGGAGAAAATTTCCTACCTTTCTACTTGGGCTTCTCTATATACTCTTCCTCGGTTTCATTTTCTGATGTTTCATCCTGCGTTTCACCTGTAGCTTCTTCTGTTTGTTTAGTTTCAGATAAGGGAGTCGATGCATTTTTGACTGCACTTGTAGCAACTAGACATCTTCCCCTCAGCCTTAACTCGAAACTTGGTCTCCCCTACCTGTATAGTTTTTATAATATTTTCTAAATCAGTCGCGTCAGTCTGTATAATCATTTCGAAGCCTTGCCCCAGCGAATTCTGCAGTCCAAGAGTTGAGGCATGGAGAATTGTGATCTTATCTTCCAAGACATTTATTATGGCTGTCACCAGCCAAGCAGGATCTGCTCCGGGTGGGATGCCCTCTACCTTAATCTTGGAATTCCGTATCCCAAGATAAGTAGGTAGGAGAACTACCTCCGCGGTTTTTAATGGCACCGTTGATGCTTGTTTTGCCTTTTCCTCGGTTTTAAAACGGAATTCTATGGTGGCATACTTCACTCCTCTTGTGACGTATACCAAACTGGACGGAGGCACAGCTCCACTCCCACTTTACTTGCGTTATCCATTTTTTTGTTTTACTTTGGTCACAAATGATTTATATATCACAGTGCACCGCATTGCAATCTGCGTCGTTTCGCTGGGAGGGAAAATCATTGTTTTGATCCCCTCCCTTTTCGTCATACCTTTGTATTTTCCGAGCTCATCGCTTCCATAATTTATTGTCTCTTTTCAAACACCGGCCGCTGATGCAATATTGCTAGCTTTTTTTCCTTGCATAAACACTTCTCCTGCCGGCATGCTAATTAAAGCTGCGCTGTCTTCTCCGCTTCTGATATCTTCACTTGTACCAGATTCACTGCTGGTCTTGGTTTTCATAGGTGATTTGTCCATTTATTATTTTTTTTTTTTGAAAACTACATTTTCCTCCTTCACACAAGCAGAACAGTGGGTGTTTAAAACAACTCTCAACAAAAGTTAAACAACGCAATATGTCAACAGTACAAATTCAACAATTAAACACAAATATTACAACCTACATCAAACATTTCGGACAATGCACAAACAAAAATTACGATCAACTCGGTCAGAGATGATTGTAACATATTTCATTTTATTGGCTAGTATGACCCTACCCGAAGGGATGATCAAGGACAGAAAAGACAGCACAAGTGGAGACAAAAAACAGAAACGGATGAATGAAATAAATTATATAAAAATGAAGATTTAATGGCTACTCGACCACACTTCCTAGTAGTACAATTTTAACTATATTTTCTTTTCCACTATTTTCAAATCCTACGCTTATCCAAATAATTAAGTGAATGAAATGTGTCTTCAATTTTGCAAATTCAACCACAGGCGGCAAATGGTCACACCTTATCTCTAACCCTAATGGGTTTACGTCGCCCCCAAAGTTTGCTTTCAATGTTTTTTTATAGTTTTTTTTTAATGTCAATCAATATGCATTCGGTACCTGGAACTCGTATATTATCCTCTTCTGCAACTCTTATCACTGACTTCATCTTCCCGACTTTTTCTTCGATAACCGCATTCGTCCAGTAGTGTGTTAAATACGCCCTATAGTTTAACTGTTCTGTTTCTATTGTGTGTCTGCTTCTGTGTCTGCTTCTGTGCCTGCTTGTTTGTATTCAATTGGGGAATCTGTACTGTCAGTATTTGTTCGTTTATACCTACCTGAGTTGCATGTCAGTGATTGCGAATATTTTACTGAAGTTACTGGGCTGTAGGTGCGTGGTTATGTATATTTAGTTGGGGATTCTGCGCTGTCTGCGATATTCTTGCGTGTTTGTTGTAATGTGGAATGCTTTGTGGGCGTTCGTTTCTTTTTCTTTCTGGAGTTCTTTGGAGGTGGGGAGTTTTCATGTCTTTCCGCTTCCTGTTCTGTATTTCTTGGACTTCATCTCTGCTCTCGGCATCTACCTCTCTTCGTACCTTCCTTCAGCTTCTCGTCCTTGCTACTTTCCTCTTGTCTCACCTCCATTGATGTTTGGTCGTTGAGAAGGGTGAAATTTGCCTTAATATGGTCCTTCTCTCTGCAGTAGTAGCATGTGGGACGTCTTCCCTCCACCACCACACGCAGCTTCGCATATCTGGCAACTCTATTTCTTCTGTTATTTCTTGTACGTTTAGTGTGGTGGCCTGGATTATGACTTCTAGGCCATATCCCCCCAATTCAGTTGTTTAGTACAGCTTACCTGCAGCTCCTGAGGGTCGTCTTTTGTGTTTATTGATATAGCTACAAGGAGTTACATCTCGTTGTTTTCCGGGGGCACTCTGCCAATCCACACTCTCGCTACTCGTTACCCGAGATAGGTTTGCAGGAATATCCATTTTCCCGTTTTTAAGGTTACACTGGAATGCGCACCTCCACTGTACCAAACCTCCTTCCTCTACAGTAGAATTCGATGTTACTTTTCTCTTTCAAGCATTCTTCCAAATCTCCTTCGTTTCTCCCGCTAGGGAGAACGTTAAACCAAGGATAATCTATCCGCAACTATACAAAATCAATTCTGAACGATACAATCTCGTCGGAAAGCTAATTGGAACAACGGTGAAACAAATATCAATGTTAATTTATTGATGCATTTGGGCAAGCCTCTGTTGTATTATCAGACAATTGCAAAAAAAAAATAACGTTTAAAAAAGTTGAAACTCTGCAAAAATCCGGTACAAATTCTTCATGATTCAAAACGTTGCTTACTTTTTACTTAACCTGATAGTTAAAGAGGCTTACAGAAGAAGTCTACGTGAATATAAAGTATTCCTTTTCTTGATTACTTGAGACGAAATGTGCTAAAGTGATAGATTTCAAGTTTCCTCACTGTGAAATAGCATTGATAATCCACTCAAATATTTAAAATATTTTTACTAAATATCATGCATTTCTAGCCAGGGATTAATTGCCTCGTAATTCTTGCTGTATACTCGTAAGTTGTAAATAAGCTTACATGATAAAAAATACTACAATGAAAAATAATATTGGTTTAAAACTTTGGCACATGGACAAGAATGTCTGGGGAGGGGGTAAGTCGATTACATCTACCCAAATTTTCGATGGGAACTCATTTTAGCGACCCAAAAAAGATGAAAGGCAACGTCCACATAGGTGCAATTAGAAATCAGCAGGTAAAGATGAATGAAATGTCGTTAAGCAATTTAAGCGTGCGGTAAATATTTATTTCTTTATTGCGCGCCGGGGGTTAAACTTAGAAGGTACAAACAAGGGGGTTAAACATAGAAGGTACAAACAATTAAGTCGATTACATCGAACCCAGTGCGTAACTGGTACTTATTTAATCGACCCCGAAGGAATGACAGGCAAAGTCGACCTCGGCGGTATTTGAACTCAGAACGTAACGGCAGTTGAAATACCGCTAAGCAGTTCGCCGGCGTGCTAACGATTCTGCCAGCTAGCCGCCCTAAACTTGCGGGAAATATTGTGCCACTAGCGGCATAACAAAGAATATTTACGTCATAATATATCCTCTGGTATGTTATCTACACATAGGGTTTCACATTGTAAGACCATTGAATAATTTGATAAATATTTTCTTTCATTTACCTGAAAAAGAATGACCTTCTTCTCGGATCGGCTTTAGTGATTTAATGCATGTCACTGATTGAAATATAAGTGATCTTGTCATCGATGCAACATAATAAAATGAGGTTGTATAAAACACAGCCTATAGTAGGTAAAATCATGTCTATATGCAGACTATAGTAGGTAAAATCATGTCTATATGCAGACTATAGTAGGTAAAATCATGTCTATATGCAGACTATAGTAGGTAATATCATGTCTATATGCAGACTATAGTAGGTAAAATCATGCCTATATGCAGACTATAGTAGGTAATATCATGTCTATATGCATTTTTAAAGAAATATAATGACAGAAAGGTATTTTACGAACAAAGTTATAATAGAACCAAGTGTACTTAGAATTATTGCCTGCATAAGTAGGGCGGCAATATGGAAGAATCACTAGCACGCCGTACAGAAATCTATAGTAACATTTTTTCTGGTTTCATAATATGAATTCAAAATCCATTGAGTTCGACTTTGCCTTTCATAACATTTTGGAGTTGATGAAACACATCCCAACTGAGCTCAGAAGTTGATATAATCCATTATCATCCCCGCTCTAAAATCGTCACTATACACCAGTAGCTGAAAGGAATAGTACATATACCTTTAAAATTTGTATAATTTACACTAATGCAATACTTATATTGAATTTATAAATATCAGGTGCAGGAGTGGCTGTGTGGTTAGTAGCAGGCGCAGGAGTGGCTGTGTGGTAAGTAGCTTGTTCACCAACCACATGGTTTCGGGTTCAGTCCTACTGCGTGGCACTTTGACCGAAGCCTTGTGAGCGGATTTGATAGACGGAAACTGAAAGAAGACCGTTGTATATATGTATATGTATATGTGTGTGTGTGTTTGTGTGTCTGTTTTTCCCCCCAACATCACTTGACAACCGATGCTGGTGCGTTTATGTCCCCCTAACTTAGCGGTTCGGCAAAAGAAACAGATCGAATAAGTACTAGGCTTACAAAGAGTAAGTCCTGGGGTCCATTTGCTGGACTAAAGGCAGTGCTCCAGTATGGCCGCAGTCAAATGACTGAAACAAGTAAAGAGAGTTTCATGGAAATAAAAATATACTTATGCTCAAATGCAAATTATGCTGTTTTTAAATTTCTTCTACCTTTTTTTATTAATCAAAGCAGCTAATCACTTTTGACTCAAGGCATCTCAATTTGGATGCTATGGGTTAACTAAGCGGTGCACATATTCAAGCGGCTTTTATAATGATAAGCAACATCAAACAAACAACAGAAATGTTGAACATTTTTCATCACAATTGTACAAAAATTGATGCTATGCGAAAGATGCACTTCGACATTTGATTAGAAAAGACGTCCTTTGAAATATATTGACAGCTACACGCCATCAGATAGAATAATATATAATTATGTCTCTGTCACACAACACTGTAGTTGACAAATTTAACTTCTTCATTTCTACACTGTACGTCTGCTATGGTTTTATTTCCACGCTGATCTCTCTTCGTAATTCAAACTATTGATATCGTTTAACACACACACGCACATGTATTTGTATATATATATATATATATATATATATATATATATATATATATATATATGCAAATGTATATGTGTGAGTGGGTGTATTTGTGCGTGTGTGTCCGTGTGTATATACGTGTATGTTTATATATATTTATATACATACATTTAACTACATACATGCATTCATACACACACAAACACTTACTTTCCTCCTTAGAAACACTCGATACATTTTCCTTACAAATCCATTGGCTTTGGATCCAGAAAATGTGGAATTCAATTTTCTAAAGCCAGTTCATTTGTTTATTTTTATATTCAGTGCAAGCAATTGTACTGATTAGAATTTCGTTACTTTTGTCTATTTTAATAATACATTCCTTTGCTGCTGCCAACGTAACTACACTCATTTGTATATACATATGTTTTGCATGTGAAGGTGTTTGTGCAAGCATGTTGGCAGGTTTTAATTAATTTTACTCGAATCGTGTACATGTTATTCTGGTTATGATGCTGCTTTCACATTTTTACTTACTGTTCTGTGTAAAAATCTGATTCTTGTATTTATATAGCAGCCGCCATATGTCCGAATGCTGGACTTCTTGAATGTCTGAATATATTTTACTTCAGTATTATGTAGCACAATAATATTTCTCCACGGTATGTTTACAGCGGAAATTGTTTTACCCGTTTTCTTTATTAATTTAGCAACAACAATTATAAAGATTCAGTTGACCGAACTAAAATTAATCACACATGCCATGTATTCACAACATATTTCTTTTCACATTCTCGCAACAAATAAATGGAATGTATACAAATCTCGTTATATCATACCTTATCTATAGTAATATGACTCAGCAACTGAAAATAGCCATTTTTAAAATATATATCACAGATTGATTTTCTAACAAACTTCAAAAATTAGATAGTGATGATGTGACAAGAAAGATAGAAGTATCGAGAAAGAAGATACCGGCACAAGGAGATAGTGCGGCATCACCAGATTTCAAAGCTGGCATATTTTCCTTTTCATGGGCATCTCGATTATTTAATTTTCTTTAACTAAACACTTTGAAATTTCGGATACTAGTCGAATATGTCATATAGAACATATTTTAGTCTTAGCGTTGTTGAGAAAAGTTTCTCTTTTCGAAGTCATTTCGTGTTAAAGTTGTCGTATTTGGGTAATTTTGTTCACCTTGTTTCTTGAGCCAAAGCTTGTGTCTAACTTACATCCATTTTTAACATTATTCTTGTAATCTAAGATGGAAGCTTTCAGTCAGAATCTAAGGTTTTGTGTCCTGAATGGATGGATATAACATTGGTTCCAAATACAGAATTACACCACTTTCCTTTACAAAGTTTCTTTTTAATTTTTTACAGTATGTGGCGTACATGTTTCCGTGTCGCACCTTAATGAATATGTGTTCGTAGACGAAACCTCTTATGTAAGTGCGGCCGTATATTTTACCTTTGGCATATGAAACTTGAATGAACATAAATATCATATATTGTAAACACAGTAAACAATCAAAAAGGCAAGGGAACACAGAAATTGCATTTAACAAAAAGCTTAAATTGCATAAATACTTCATAGAAATAAAAAACATTATAATATTACGGATATAAGAAATTCACGCGAAGGTTTAAAAGACAAGCAGAATGAGAGCGAAAAAAAAGAGAGAAATATTATGGTAATATAAAAACGGGAAAAAGTTATTAAGTAGACAGGCTTGTTGGTTTGCAGAATAGTTAAGAATGGAAGGAATGCGTGTGTAAATACAAGTATAAGTGTCTATATGTGAAACTGTAATTTAGTAGAGTGACGTATGCGATTTAGAATGTATATGTGTGTGTGTGAAAAATGCGCCAATTTGGAATTAATTTGAAGTTGTTTATTGTGGAGCTTTCTGATGGTTATTCTCCAATCTTTAGGTACGCTGTGTACAAACATGTATAGAAAGTGTTTAGAGAGAAAATAGAAAGAAGACGGGGTCAGAAATAGAATGAGAGCCTGTGTTGGAATAAAGATATTGCTTAACATCGAGGACAAGACCAAGTTAAATGTGTTGACGTGCGCGCACGTATATGACAGCATCACGTAAATGTGTAAAGATTAAAAAAAATTGAAGATTTATAATAAAATTTAATACGAGAGAAAATTCTTTGAATTCATTAAAAGTAGGGAATTTAAAGAAATTGTTAAAATCACAAAACCACCAGACAAAATGTTAACAGCTCCAGAGATTTTCGTACTGTATTAAGTGTACTGGAGATTTTTTTAAAATTTGCAAAGGAATAGTATTTACTGTGATTATGATGCTATTAATATCCTCGAAATAAGTGCTGTAAAAGCTGGAAGCCAGATTGTATGCAGGTTGGTTATAATCATGATGCCAGCATGATAGAGAGGGTGAGTGGAAATATGAGATAGATAGGTAGATAGACAAATAGATAGGTACAAAGAGAGAGACAGCGCGCGCGAGCGCGCTAGCGCGAGAGAGAGAGAAGAAAGAAGGACAGAAATAAGAAAATATTAGTTAACATATTGACACTCGACATTTCTGTATTTGTCAAATATTGCCTTTTCGAAATTGTGTATGCTATGTGATCAAAATGCATATCATGAGTTTCTTGCATACATGCACATGCACACACACACACACGCACACGCAGGTGTGTGTGTGTGTGTGTGTGTGTGTGTGTGTGTGTGCGTGTGTGTGTGTACATAGCTAACAAATACATATAATTTCACGTGTTTGATTTCTGATTTTGCATCTGATTTTCCTTACGCAGGGTAAATTCTGCTGTACTTAAATCGTTTTGATCCTTATTTTAAAGTCAATATCTTTCCGGCTATTTCCTAACTCTTAATAATCTCAATGAGTTACTTTCCTCAAATAATTTAGGTGCAGGATCTTTCTAGTAATCTGTATGCATGATGACAGGAACTCCCCCTTTATGTGTGTCTGTAATTGTAATATCAATGTAAGAATGTCTTTTTTGTTTAACACACTTAGATTTTCCATTCACGTTTATATAAGTTTGATGAAGTGTCTTTATGTTCTTATTCTATCTGTAAATACACTAACATCTAATGTCGGCGATGGCAGGGTGAGGACAAACATAGGCACAAAGAAATACACGCGCAAACACACACACGCACACACACACACACATATACACACACACACACACCCACACACACACACTCACACATATATATATAATTTGCGTGGGAGAATAATTGGTGTTGAGTTCATCCATCCCTCGTAAATATCTGCTTTGTTGGAATTTTTTATCATCAACACCAATTATTCTCCCACGCAAATTCCAGATCAAAACAATACCAAATGAACCTGACGGACAGAGCACCATCAGAGAAAAGTTAGCACTATTCCATCTAAAATCAGAGATTGAACTACTAAGACTTAGGGCCTCCACT
>NC_068981.1:61630919-61637885 GCF_001194135.2 Octopus bimaculoides
TATATATATATGTATGTTTAGGACGGGCTTATTACAGTTTCTGTCTACTAAATCTAATCACATGGCTTTGGTTTGCCCTAAGCTTTAGTACACGACACATGTTTAGTGTGCCACGTAGTGAGACTGTATCCGAAACGAAATGCTCACCGTTTGAATCGCATTAAAAGCAGTTTACCTCTTTGTTGAATATTAAATTGTTCGGAATATCAAGCTATCTACATGAATTGTGCTCAATAAAAGAAAAATATTAATCTATAGCGATTAAGATTAATGTAACATAGCTCTGATATGTATGATAATACATCGAAGCAGCTAAGATTACAATCTTAAATGGATAACATCTTAGTATCATGACCTCTTCATAACATCAATATACCAGCTATAATATTTCGACTCTGTTCTGTATAATTAGTAAAGAAACATATATTATATACGTAGGAAAATCTTGAAGTGCTAACGTATAAATTAAAAATTATTCCGTATAAAATGTAATCTGAAAAATTCAATATCTATATGACCATCACCTTCGGAATCGGTACGATTATGTCCATCTATAGTGATAATATTCTTTCTTTCTACATCCATTGCTATTTTCATTAATATCAATTGTATCATTACCAGTATTAGAATATATGAACTCTCTCCTCTACCGAAGTAACACATACCCTCATCGTTAATCATCCGATGCTTTTATTATCATCGATTGAAAACAGAACTGCAATAACATTATTGTATTAGGATTTTCAGTAGAAGTAAATAGATGATTGAGAAATTATTTTCTGTAATGCATTATATTCTTTTACTTGATATAAGTGCATTTTTTGTTTTAGAATGATATATATGTATCCAAGCATACTCAAACACACACATATACACGGATACATACACATATACATATACATATATATGTATACATACACACACACACACAAACATACACACATATATATATATATATATATATATATATATATATATATATATATATATATTGCGTCACATCTGCTACTTACGTTGCTCACATTGTAAACCTGGAGATATTATATAGCATTACTTTACACGGTAATAACATTCACAGAAATCGTAAATCATCACTTAATTCCAGGAAATTATTTGCAGAAAAATATGGCACCGCACACGCAACTAAATGGTGAAATTGCTCCATCAATAGCAGAGGTTAGTTATTCAAACCCAGATGTCGTCGACACTTTCAAGTGAGAGATGCCTCAAGTGAAAACACAATTAGGAACTTAGTCCGTCATTTTGAAAAACAAGGGATAGTAAGTGAGCTCCCACTACCTGAGAGACTTCGTGCTGTCAGAACCGATGAGGCAAGGGAACGAGTGCGTGTGCTTGTTGAACAAAATCAGAGTACTTCGTTTAGAAATCAGCCCGGAGAGATAGGGATTTCACGAGCTTCGCTGCGATGAGTTCTCAGCAGCAGAAGCCTTAAACATTTTCCCATACAAGGTACAGTTGGTTTAACAGTTGAAGCTCAGGACAACGAATACAGGCTCCAATACGCAATCAGAATCCAGGAATTGTTACAAAATGACCTAAATCATACACAAAAATTGATCGTGTCTGATGGAGCTCGCTTTCACTTGAATGGTTTCATCTAAAGACAAAATCGCCGGTTTGGGGCTCTGAGAATCTGAGAGCACTACAGCAAAGAGAATTGCACACCGTAAAGTGTACACAATGGTGTGAAAATACGGAGGAGAAGATAATTGGGCCTTATTTCATTGAGGACGATGATGGAAATATTGTCGTCACATTGACTGGTGAACGGTATAGGTGCATTATCAGGAACTTTTTACAACCAGCCATCTAAAATAAGGTTCATATGTAGTTCTAGCAAGATGGGGCAACTGTTCATATAGTAAGAAAGACAATACAATTGCTGAGACAATGATTTGGAGGACGAATCATTTCTCGCTGCTGCGATGTCAAGTAGTCATTGCCTTCCCCAGACTTCACCAACACTGACTTCTTCTTTTGGAGTATCACAAGGAGGAGGTTTATGTCAACAAACCTTCTTTTTGTGAGGATACTCAATGAGAAGGTTTATGTCAACAAACCAGAAATTCCCACAAAATCTTACTTTCACCGACTCTAGTACTCTTTCGACTCGATTGTACCATGTGCGTCCAGCTCCAAATCCCCATTTCTGGCACAGTTTCCAGTGTTTAACGTTTACAACCTCGTCGTGCCTCAATCTTTTATATTCTTCCTGTGCCAACTTGGGAATTCTGTCACGATGTGTGCCATTGTCTAGTTCCAAGTTTCACAGGCTCTAAATTTTTCTGACCCAAACTCTCCATATATATTTTATCTCAAGTTGTTTTTTTTTATTACTTGATTTTGGGATGCTACCATTAGGTTCTGTATTTGTTTTTTTTTTGTCCGTTTTTTTAAACCAAACCCAGGATTTTGTTCCACATATGTCTTCAGTGGCTCTCCAAAATTGGCCATGCAGAGGTTTCTCCTCGATCTATCTGACGTGCTCTCTTTGAATTTCATTCTTGTTCTCTTCTTCTATTACGCGTTTCATCCCTGTTCTTAACTACCTTTAGTTGTTTTTCTGTGCTGCTCTGTAAATTAGACTTTTTCTTTTCACCTGTACGTATTCGTCTTCTGTCATTAAACCTTTTTCACTCTGGTCCCTCCTCAAGTACAGCAGTTTGATATCAACTTTCGGATGGTGGGCTCCATACATCGTCAAAAACCTCCAAGTTTGTCTGTCAAGAAACCTAAGTGTTTCCACAAGATTACTACTTTTTCTGAATCATTATTATTATCGTCGTCGTGATCGTCATCATCGTCATCACCATCATCATCATCATCATCATCATCATCATCATCATCATCATCATCATCATCATCATCATCATCATTATCATCATACCACAGAGGTCGACTTTGCCTTTCATCCTTTTAGAATTGATAAAATAAGTGCTAGTTGAAAACTGGGGTTCATGCAATAGATTTGTTCTCCACCGCGTGAAATTGCTGGCATCATAATAAAATTTGAAACCATTATTCTTGTTGTTATTATTGGTGTTGGTGTTATTCTTTTCTTTATGTTGCTATTGTCGTTCTTGCTGAATTGGCATTTCGTTTATTCTATTGTGTGCTAAGAGATACATCATAGGATAGATGAGAGAAGACTAGTGAAGAATGAACCGGAATTGTACAAACAATTGAACAAAGAGATTCGAAATATGTGCAAAATAGCAAAAGAAGAATACCTGGAGGGATGTTGTGAAGAGATTGAAGAGCTGAAAAAGAAATCTGCATAGATATTGCATGGTAAAGTTAGACAGACTACATTTAGGAGGAGGAAAAATTAGACTGGCTTTAGTAAAGACAAAATGACACAATTCTAATGAATGACGGGTTAGTCAAAAGAAGGTGGACCGACTACAGCAAGCTGATGGAAGTCCATATGATTACAGCAGCCGAAATCAAGCAGACTATGGACAAAATGAAATGTGGAAAAGAGACGGGAAATGATAACATCGCGTTCGAACTAGTAAATGCTTTGGGGGAGCTTTGGAGTAGAAAAATTAACAGAGATAGCGAACCATGTTTACAACTCTGGGGATATTTCTAAAGAAATGCTGGAATCAATCTTCATCGTCTTGCCTAAATAGTCTGGGACAATCCAGTGCAAAACTCACAGAACGTGACAAAGATTTGAGAGTGGAGTTAAATCGAGTGAAAGGTACTATTAGGGGAATCCTATGAGATGAATAGTTCGGCTATCGAACACGGAAGGGGGCGAGAAATGCAATTCTGTGCTTGAGGACGTTGGTGGAAAAGTGTATAGAGAAACAAAAGCACTTGTACATCTGTTTTATCGATTATGTGAAGGCGTTTGACTGTGGTGTCAAGCATGGAGAGTTGGTGAGAATGGTGGAAGAACTCGAGATTGATGGAAAAGATCTAAGAATGATTCAAAAGTTGTATTGGGACAGGAAAGCAGCCATCAGAGTGCATGTAGAATTGGGCGACTGGATCAACATTCAGGAAGGGGTCCGGCAGGATTGTATTTTGTCACCTGATTTATTCATCCTATATCGTGAGAAAGGTCTAAGCAAGATCAAGACAATATCAAGACTACAAATGGGGGAAAGGAATTATAACAATCTAAGGTACGCAGACGATACGGCTTTGTTTGCGGACACAGAAGAGAAGCTTCAGGGATTGATTAATATCGTGACCGAGGAGAGTGGAAAGCTTGGATTGACGAATAACTTCCAGAAAACTTACTCAGTGGTCTGTACCAAGAAATTACAGGAATCTGTATGTCACTTGAAGGTGAATGGAACTGAAATAGAGCAGAAAGACAATCTCATATATCTAGGAATTTGGATAATATCAGATGGAAGGTCAGATAAGGACATCAAGTGCAGAATTGGATTAAGAATATTTTTATGAATATTAGGAGCACTTTTTGTGCTAAGAGAAGCGGAATGAGAGTTAAGAAAAGACTATTAAAGTGCTACATGTGGTCGGTACTAACGTTTTGGATGATAAGCAAAATCATGGAGAAGAGACACAAAACTGCAGAAATGTGATGTTATAGAAAAATGCTTAGAATCACGCGGCTACATAGGGTGATGAATGTGGAAGAGTTGAAGAACATGAAAGTGAAGAGACAGTTATTGGATACTGTCAGAGAGAGAGAGAGAGAGAGAGAGAGAGAGAGAGAGAGAGAGAGAGAGAGAGAGAGGGAGACTTCTTGGTCATTTTCTCAGAAATAGATGATGAAATAAAGCGTTACATGGTGGAGAGTAAGATGGTGGGAAGGACAGCGAGACAAAGGCAGAGAACGAATATGTTGGACTGGATAAAGAAGAGATTGAGAGTGCAGAGCGAGAAAGACGTGGGTGATGTTCCGAGAGACAGAAATAAATGGAGGAAGAACAAGTCATGATTCGTCAAAGATATGAATATGCCATGACAGAAGAGAAAGTGTTAAGATCTACAGATTATACTTTTGCATGACTTTCAAAACTTCGGATTGGTATTTTTTCATGAATTGTACACAAATATTGTTATTGAAGCTGAAGAAAGTTTAATTCGTCAATCACTTTGTCACATTTATAGAAAAAGAAACATGAAAGGTATTGAAACTGTTGTTCCTCTATCTAAGAATCAATTCAAAATGTCAAACAACACATGCTGTTCGACGAAAACAAAATTTTGCACAAGCAACACACAGAATTAATAGGAGCAATCTGATGTCTATGACCAATAACATTTATATGAAGAGGCCCACGAGATTAACAATTTCGGTGGTCATGTCAGCAACATATAGCTTTTCGCACAAATTTACAAACGCCGCAAAGGTTGGGGCATTATGGGTTTGAAGATAACTGCGGGGGCATAAAGATGGAAAGAATTATATTACTAATTACTCTCCCTCATTGATAGAGGTTTTTCTCGTAGCGTGAGAAATGAAAATGCTGACGTACCAAATGTTCTTCCAGTTCAAAACAAGGTGGCAATTTTCTATGAGTTCAAAGTATGAAATATTGAAATTTAAGCGTGAATAGTTAATGTATTATAAATATTTTGTAAATATGCAACGTTAAATGTTAGGTTTTGTATTTCTGCTTTTGGGGAATGTACATCCAGCAAAAGAGACTCGCTGGTTTGATAAGTCTCGTCCCGAACCTAGAATCTTATTCATCAGAGTTCATTTTCATATGTAATGGCACTCCAATTCACACTAACTCTAGGGCATTGTTGTATTTGGAATGCAGTATAGGTTAATTGCAATTGTTAAAATGACAACGAACAACAATTGGTGGGGAGAGGTATTCTATGGATTTGCTTCCGTAACACACAGAATTTAAAATATGCCCACAGTGGAATATTCCGGACAACGTCTCTCCACAATTCATAATCCTGGCAACCGCTTGTTACTAAGTTTTGTATTGTTCGTGCAAGCGAACCTCTATTGCGACTCCCCTGAGTTGGTTCCCACAATAGTAACTTCTGTATAACATACTGCTTAATTCTCCTGCAATCTTTTTGTAAAGTGTAACCCTTAGATTACATCTATAGCAAAAAGTATTTCATCATACGTGCCATATGCAACTAGAATTGAAATAAGTTATCTTCTATGGATAGAGTAAAAACAACATTTTGGTGTCAACGAAATCTAATACAACTCACAACTTCTCTGATGTGACACCTACTAGTCACCTCTGAAGAGTCAAATTTATGGGAAATTTGATCTATTCTCTCTGAAATCATTTTGTTTTATTCAGAGTTTCGGACCTAGATGTTGTCTTATTGCAGAAATATACCCCGGCTGAGACACAGAGATACATGCAAAGAGCATTACGAACCGGGGAAAAAAGCTTGACGTAACTTTGACTACACGTGTCACAGGAAGATGTTCGTACCCGAGTAGAAAAAAACAAGGGCAAAGACGACAACTGGATATGGTGTCTTCTATTCTCGAAATCGATAGAGGTCCCAAAATCTAAACAGTACGACAAGGTCTAATTTCTACTGACATGGACAATATTTGCGGGGTTGAAATCTACCACCTTCCAACTGCAAATATACTCCTCCTCAGAACAGAAATGATAACAATCATAACTGTATGATGAATAAAATTTGACTGATCCTCGAACGTCAAGCGAGGATCACACATTTGACGAGCCAGATGTATTGTAAGCATATATTGCCGTAAAAAAAAAACTAACATTGGAAAGCTTCAATTGCTAGAAACATTAACTGCTTGATAGGGAGAATGTTGACACCATAATCAACCCACTATAAAATTTTAACGTTTAGCAAACACTTTTCAATGCATTGAACTGCAGTATGTGTTACCATGGGTAGGTAGCCCTGTGGTGCTTTTACCCTTTTATCGCGGACCTCCTAAACTTTATTTGAACCTATAACTGGCTTCTTGAGCTAAATAAACTGAAAACTGGGTTA
>NC_068981.1:61637895-61650105 GCF_001194135.2 Octopus bimaculoides
ATATATACATATCAATGTCAATAACAATTTAACAACACAAACATGCAACAGAGATGCCTACCCGGCTCCTAGTGCCAATATTCCACCTTGGTATGCCAATCAGTCCAGCATGTTGATCCTCTTTTGACGCAAAGATGAACCTTGCATTTTTAGCAATAGACGGCTGATTTGACTGCTTTGACTGGATAATGCATATAAGGTACATCGGGGTTTCCTGCTTTGTTGTACGTCTTGGCACATACAACACACAGTGTGCTTGTGGACTGATTATCTGGAGTATATGGATGGTGGTGGCCTAAGTTTGGCAGAAAAATAGGGACTTCGCGATCATGAGTACAGTCCGACACTGAACTGATCTAGAAAACTGTGGAATGTATACTTCATGTCCTTCTGAAAATAAAGGGACCGAAATAGAATAAATACATTGTAGATAGCCTACATTAGAAATTTCACGAAGAACCTCCTTGGCCAGCGATAATGGCGTCTTGTGTGTTAAAGTCCCGTTATTTGATCGTTAGTTTAAAATAAATTGTGGTATTTTAGTGCACATGCACCCCAACGGTAGGATTGTGCTACGGTATAGAAAAAAATAAGGCATCCACCGATAAATCGGTGTTACGGCTCAAAGGGTTAATGTGAGATAACGACTGGTTACATTCCTCTGTGTGGGCGTAAACTATATGTTTACCGTTTTTTGCCCCTGCGTAATTTGCATCTTTTTTCAATCTATTATTTATCTATTCTGTGTATTTGTGTTGTAATAAAGAATTTGTAACCTTTGAAGTCTTAGATATACTACCCGTTTCATCCTTTTCGTTTGACTTAATCTCAATTACTGTGTATCTCAACATTTATTTGTAAGGATTCAGTTCAACGTAGTAGCAGCGGAAGAGGAAATGGTAGGGTGGGTTTTGGTAACGAATTAGTAACTGCAGATCTTTATCTCAGCATCACTGATTGCAATCGCTCTAGGATGTTCTATCCATTTGCGTTTGAAATAATTATTCTCAATAATGACTGTTGTCGATTGACTTGACTAAACGTAATCTGCGAAATTGCTGCTTCGCTTGCTGTTTGAAAATAATGTTATTTTGACGATATAGCAACTGATTCAGGAGAGTGGTACCTTAAATTAGATGTGATTTTATCACAAATACTGCCAGGATTAGTCGAATAATTAACAATCATATGCTGACATCGACCGATTATATCTTTCATATGTCTTGTTTACAACTGTATAAACTTATATTGCATAAAAAAACCCAATTAAAATGCATAATGTTTAATCGTCTAATTATACAGATTATGTAAAAGTTACATTTGAATATTATTCTCTAGACATTTAACAAGTTTCATTCTGTGTCGTTGTTTTTACCTCTCTTAAATGCAATACTAATTGAGCAATCATCCTGGCAATGTTAAAATACCAAAGATGGTGATGATGAGAGAGAAGTTCTTAGATGCGACAAAAATGATGAGTACGAAGATGATGATGTAATATAGTAGAGATTAAGAGATTCACCCAGGGATATGTAGCTTAAATGCTAGTTTACTACGTTACTAGGAAGTTAAATTATATTACCCTTCTAAACTGAGTTTACAATGTAATCTTCAATTTGCCAACTTCGATTTGTAATTTAGGTGCCATGATACTGTTAATTTACAATGGAAAATTAGGAGATTTTTTTTCGAAAATCGCAGTTAAATATTCCTTCGATATAAAAACAATAATTAAAGTCCTTTCTCCGAGATCACAAGTGAGATATGTTCATTTTGTTAGCATCAGCATTTCAATAAAACGTCAACGCATGACAGGAATCAAAGAATTAATGAATTTTGTCGCAAAGAGTATGCACACCTCAGGGAAATTGATATTTTATATTTTCATATAAGAACGGTAGATCTTAATGTACTATGAAAAGTGGCCCATGTGTCTGTAACTGATGTTTAATAGCTTCTCATCAAAATGTTATTCATAGCATAGCTGAGTATGAAAAGTTCCGCATTGTCTCTTCTCATTTGCTACTTTGACTTTTTTCCATATACATATATATATATATATATATATATATATATATATATATATATATATATATATATATATATATATATATATATATATATATATATACATACATACATATATATATATGGGAGAATATACAAATAATAACAACAGACGAGGACAGGTGGTGTAAATAACAAAAGTATATATTAGTATGACGCTCGGGAATACGGAAAGTCTTTGACGTTTCGAGCTACGCTCTTCAACAGAAAGAATACGGAGAAATATATATATGTATATATATATATTGGTTGTTTTGTTTTGGTCTTTAACACTCTACTCAGCTCTGAATGTAGATCTTTTACGTTTTCTTTTTTAACCTTGTCTTCTTTTTTCTTTTGTTGCCAGTTATAAGATTGAAAATTGAAGACTGATGATGTCATTCTGTCAAAGCGGGAACGCAGAATCTCCTCGTTTAAACTTTTAAATTTGAATTTCTATAGTTTTGGATTTCTATAATTGTGAATCTCTATATATCACTCGTCCCTCGATATTGTCCCCCATGTCTTGGGTCATTGTGGCCAATAAAAGAAATCATCATTATTATTATCATTGTTCCTCATTATTAATATTATTATATTATTTTTAATAGAATAAATTATATGATCCTCGCCATCATTATCAACACCACAACCGCCATTATCATCAACAACAACATCGTCATATTTTACTTCTGAGATATTAATTGCTCCCGTTAATTCTGTGAGAACGGACAGCCACTCGTTGTCAGTTGCTTCAGAGGTTCTCTCCGGGTCTCTTTCCATGAATTAAAAGTCTTGGTACCTTCATGCTAAGTATCGTAGAATATACTTATCGTCCAAGTACCAATCTCAAAGCAGAACAAAATTCTGAGCATGCTGTACCTTCGTGTCAATTCTAATCTCTGCAATATATTCCTTCGGCTTGGATGAGAGTTATTTCCTTGCTCATACTCTTGCAAATTCTTCCTCTAATAACTTGTATTTTTCTATCTTTTCCTGATATGACTATATCTATAAACGTATTTCCTTTGTTTCCTTTTATCCACTACAACAATAGGTATTTGTTTGAGAGAATCGTAAGCTCATTATTCTCAGGGACGCTTTCTGGTTCATGTTCGTACCATGTGTGCATTATTCCCAACCGTGCTTCTAACATATTCTATAGTGAACAGAAATAGCCACACTATCGTGGTTCCTTTCGTATTCCATTTGGGCTAGTTATCTACACTCACTAACAATTTGTAACATTGCTTCGTTTTTTACTGCCACAAATCCTAGAAATGGGTAGTTCACTTTCCTTACCTATTTGGAACTTAGTGCAATAAGTTCGTAGAGGTAGTACGTGTACCCTGCATATAAATGCTTCAGTGCATTCTTTTAGATTGTTTTTCCTTAGCCAACATTGGTGCTGCTCTCGTCTTTCCCTTAGATTTGTTTGAGTCATTACCCATACATTGTTTTCATTTACCAGTTGTTATCTGTTATTTGTGAGTGTTGGTGAGTGCTACTGTTCCCTTCGTATTTTCTATTCTTGATAAACAGTGTTGCCCTTATTTATATTACTACTGGTTCGTTCTGTTCCAGGATTTACACCTTCACAACGGGCATCTCTCGGTAGCATCATTCTGTATCGTGGCTTTGTAGTTAGCCCTGGCTCCTTTGTAAACACTAATCCTGGCTCCTTTGTAAACACTAATCCTATCCCTTTGGTTGTAGCCAGAGAACTGCACGGAAAGCTCGTCAGAGCTCTATCAACATGCTCAGGCATAACATGGAGGCTCGATAAAGAGCATAGGAGTTAAGGTTTATGGATACAGAACTGACACGACACTTAAACAGATCACAGAGGCTACACACATTGCAGTAGACAGACCGAACCTCCATAGAAAACACAAATGGAAGAGCAACACCCACCAGCACATTACACCACATGAATAAAGGTAGAAGGGATGAGAAAAGAGAAGAAAAATTTGGTAAATAATACACAGAAACATGCAGGGTAATAAGATACGCAATAGACATATATCCACTTACTTGTGATAATTATGAGAAATACAGATAGATGTATAAGGCAAAGCAAAATGAATAAAAAGAGAGATAAATAAATGAATATGTAAATATATATATATGCACAGAAGAATACAGGAATTCAACAATATTTTCGGGTCGCTGGAGAGCAGCAGCACAATCGTATGAAAAGATAGGCCTGCTGAGGGGAAGGCCACACTGCTGCTAACAACTATGACGCACACATAAGCATACACACAGTTACACACACGCACACACACACACACACACGCACACACACACACACACACACACACACACAGAGCCAAGGACACAAACGCATGCGCACTTAAGGATACACAACTTAGAAGGGCAGAATGAAGTGAGTGCAGCAAGAGCATACACGGAAACGAAATGTTTCGTTGAAGAGGTCACAGTTATATGACGAAAGATTTTCGGAAAATGGACACGAGTTAAAATAATATAAAAACAACAGTAAACGAGTGAAGAAAAAATATATAGTGCGTGTGCTTTTTGGAAAAAAAGAAATGACAACCACGAAATACAACAATATTGGTTTCAATTCACGATTTCACATCAGGTATCTTGAACCACAAATGGATAATCGCATCAGCTTTAAGTTATCAAGTTTTCTTGTTTTTGTTTTTACTCCAGTGCATTTATTAATGTTTGCTATTTCAATGCTGATTCTGAATATCATATATTTTTTCTGTAATTTGAAGTAGTGGTACTTGCTGCTGCTGATGCTGCTGCTGTTACTACTACTACTACTACTACTACTACTACTACTACTACTACTACTACTACCACTACTACTATTGCTGCTGCTGCTACGGGTTCATCACAACAGTGCTATTTTACTATTGATGCGTTGTCACATTTGCTTACCTTTCTATTGATTTTCCAATATGACTTTGTTGATCATATGCCGCGCGGAAATAATTATATAAATTTAATGCCATAAAACAAATGAAACATTCCGATAATCACCGTAGAGCAACAATAAAATCAATAATATAACGTGAATGTGGTGATAAATTGCTTCCGGTAATTAACATTTCACCTGGAAAATATATTTGTGTTAATATGTATATTAATAACGTCACGTTTTCTGTTAATATTAAAGTGATACTGTCTACATAATTGCTTGTAATGCAACTTCTAGATTAACGTTTATAAAAATTAACAGTCAGAGCAAGATGAAAATATTATTCGCGTGAAAACTGTGCACCATGCCTCAGGTGTCATAATAAGTATTAAGAGAAATTGGATTCAACATATTTGGCGTTATGCAATTTCACACAAAGAAATGTTCAAAAATCCTCAGCGCCCTTGGAAAGCTGCATTTTGACATTCAACTGTCTTTGTCATATGATACCTAAAGCTAATATAATCGCAGCATTTGTTTCCTGCGTAGGATTTCTAACATGTTTTTACTCACACGCACACACGTATGCGCGTGCGCACGTACACACACACACACACACACACAGAGGAAGTACCCACCGGGTAGTTGTGTGTAAGATTTCAAATTCCGTTGTTATTTATTTCTTAAAGCTATTATAAGAGTTTACAAAGTAATTTCTATCATTTAAACTTTAAACTTCAGTATTTAACGTTGAGGACAATAAATAAAACAATTATTATTGCAGATTATTGTATTTCAATGTTCTTTTAATTGCTTGATATATTTACCTTCAGGTGAAAAATGCCGTGAAAACTTAACGAAATTCTAAGAACTTCCATCAGATTTGATGTAGTACGTCTGGTGTGGCCCTGTAGTTTTGATATACGTCACAGAAAAGTTAAATTCATATTGCAAGGCTCGCATACTAAAGACTTTTGTTTAGATTAAAGTGAAATTTAGTTGCGTTTTCACTATCAACAATGAATTATTGCTTCAATTATACTTTCAAATTTTTGCTCCAGGCAAGCAATTTCGTGGGATGGAGAACCAACGATTAAATCGGCATCCAGTACTCAACAGGCAATAATTTCATCGACCCTGAAATTATGAATAGCAAAGATGACCTCGAGAAATTCTCTGTTCAGAAATGCATTGATTCAATTATAAGCTTATTTCCATTTTCCAAAATTAGGGTTATTATGAAAGTTCGTTGGACGAATTTAAATAAAGCAGTTCTCTGCATTCAAAAATCTGGTCTCTAAGTATTATTATTTATTATGATATTGAAAGAGATGTTTTAGACTTCACCTAATTAATTTTTAGACTTCTAATTAATTTGTAGTGTAAGTGTGTGCATGTGCGTATGTTTATTGCGATATTTTCTTTTGTACACACACAAACATACACGCACGCACAAACACGCACATACATACACACAGGTGGAGAGACTCAAAGGACACTCAAAGGAAACCAACAAACACATACACACGAAAGAAAGCATCGCAAAAACAGACACAAGAACGTCAGCCCCCCCCACACACACACAAACACACAAACACACACACAAACACACAAACACACAAACACACACACACACACACAGATACACACAGCTGCAGACGCTCGAAGCAAAACTAAAAGAAAATGAAGCAAAATGATATTTTTTTCTCTTTAACAATTTATTCATCACGATATATTGAAAGGACATTTGACTCAATACACGCACGCACACGCACACACACACACACACACACACGTACACACACACACACACACACACACACACACAGAAGAGGAATAAAAGTCATTCATTTGTCAGGAATCCATAAAGACTTTTTTGAGAAAGTAGATATCTACAGATCCTCTTTAAAAGCTTGGATTCTGAACCAAGCTATATTTAAAAACACTTCAACGAAAAGAATTCCAGATGTGTTTTTAACCGCCAACACAGAATATAGACTGTATTAACTTCAGACTTTTATAAATTGTTACTAATATTTGATGAGATGAGATTCATCATCGAAACCGGTAATATTCTATATTTTCTTAATGTAATACTTAAATAATTTTATCAGATTCTTTCTAAATTGAAATTTCTTAGATTTATTTCTGTGATACTTCTCTCTCCCTCTTTTATATATAAAAAGCATGATTTGTATGGATCTCTAATCTTTTTTCAACTTTTGTATATCTATACATACATACATACACAACTATCACTGCTCAAAGCAGTGGCTCTCATGGTTTCTCATTTTATGTGATTGGAAATGTTATCATGTTCATTGGATTGTCTTGGTATAAAAGATGGGCTACGGCAGATATTCTGCTCACTAACACTGATTTGCTTGTAAGGTCTTTGACGTGAACCAGTTGAACATGACCCTCAGTGGATGACGATTTGTGCATCTCTGAGCAGTGAGAGTGGGGAACCATCATAGCCACATGTTGAGAGGAATTCTTTGGGGTTTGGATAATTCACATTTGGAAACATGAATGTTTCATTCAACATCCTTAACCAACCCTTATTCAAGGACCATTTGAGCAGGATGGGCTGTCTATTCGACACGAAGAAAATTATTATTCGGCCCCACCTGCAAGGTCTTGCACTGTTAATCTTGATATGAGATCACCATGACGTGCACATGTTTGTTATGCATGTTACAGGTGTTCTCTTATCAGACGGGTAGTCATGGTAGGTATACTGGGCGTCGTATATTTTACCCCAATGTCGTTTTCATGGCATGGATGCTGCTCTCTCACTCAATAACAATAATAATAATAATAATAATAATAATAATAATAATAATAATAATAATAATAATAATGATGCTGATGATGATGATGATGATGATGATGATGATGATGATGATAATAATAATAATAATAATAATAATAATAATAATAATAATAATAATAATAATAATAATAATAATAGTAATAATAATAATATTAATAATCCGAGGATGAAATTTCCTCTTTCAATTCATCGCTACGCTCGTTTCTCCGAATTATATGATGTTTGATATTTATGTGTGTACATGATGGGATGTGGAACGTATGTTACTGGTTTGACGTTAAGCACAGCAGACACTTCCTTAATGAATTCAGATGTTGCAAGGCGACGGTGTAAATCTTGATTTGAAGTGGCCGTTTCGAAGTGTTGGGAATTTGGATTGCCTGACGCCATTAAGCCTGAGTTAAAACGTATTGTTTCCTTAAAGGTTGTTGTATCCTCCGTCTTAAATGTCGTGGTGCCGCCACGATATTGTGACTGATGGTTTTGATATACTATACCAGTGTTTCAACTATAAATAAGATAACGATGCAGCCATAATAACAAGATAATGATCCAACAATCTCTTCACGAACCAACAATGAAATAACCAACTAACACCGTCTGAATTCACTGCGAACAGAAACCGATTTGACAAACAAACTTCACCCCGACCGCTACAATTTATAATCGCTCGTACCAGTCTATTTCTCGCAAGGGGTTGTCGTGACTCACCTCACAACATCTTGTTTGAAATTTCGACAGCCGTAAGAAGTGATATTTATTCTAATTTTTATTTTGCCAGCAACTCTCCACCCACCCCCAGTCTGTTTTATTCTTTTAGAATATTTTATCTCTTTTTCGTTTTGGCATTATTTCTAAATGTACAGCCCATTTCCTTTTTCTAATGCTGCATCTGCTACATTGAATCTCTTTCGGTGCTGGTACTTCAATCATGTCATGTGAGACTTCAGTTGGTATTTCCTTTCGTTTTTCAGTATGCCTCGTCTTTAATTCGCGTAGGTGTCTCTCTTATGTTTCCACAGTAGTCCTTTAATTACATACTTCATGTTTCCTGTTTTATTTACAAAACCATCCTCCCAGCTTTCTTTACCATTTTGGTATATTTTAGAATGAACTTCGAAATAGTTCGTTACATTTTGTGTATTTCCTTTAAATATATCTTTTCCTGGCAATAATTTATCGAAGATCTATTTTATTCCTCGCGGGAACATTAACACTGTCGGAGACTTTCCTGAACTGATATTCGTATTGCTCGTTACACTATATGCACTCAAGAATTTCGTTAGCACTTCGTCATCACCTACATCATTCGTTGCTTTTGTTTAACGCTCGCCTGAACGTATCAACATATATTTCTACCTGCCCGTTTGACGTCGGGTGGTAGGGCGAGGTAGAATATGGTTTATCGCTTGCATTTTGCAGAAATTTTTGTATTCACTACTCGTAAATTGTGTTCTATTATCTGATCCCAACGTATCTAGAACATCGAATCGAACAAAAAAATTCATACAAGAACTTTATTGTTGTCTTTGTGGTTGGTTTATTACACCTTCATTCTTCTGGCCACTTTGTACCTCTTTGAACAATGACTAGATAGTCGGCGCCATTCACTGGTCAAGCGTACTCGATATGTACTCTGGACCATGGATTATCAGTCTGAGGCCAGGGTTGGTATTTCACCGGTGGTGCTTTGGCTCCTAGCACAAAACCTCTACATGATTTTATACAATTTTCAAAGTTCCGATCCATTGGCGGCCAATATACATAGCCCCTCATTAAGACTTTCATTCTCGACATACCCGAGTGTCCACTGTGGAATTTCTGCAAAACTCGTTTCTGTAACACGTTTCGTACTACCACTCTTTGTGCTTACATTAAAACATCGACGCTTAGTGAAAAATTATTCGAATTTGTTTTTTTTATTTTGCTTATTTTTCAACATTTCTTTCATTTTTGTAATGTAATTATCCTCTGCAGATTTTATTTTTATATTATGCGCTGTCGCTAGCAGTTCGTGAATAACATTACATATAACGTTTTTAATTAATATTTTCTTCAGTTCAGCTATTGAGTTCTTTTCACTGGTGGGACACTCATTTAATTGGCATTTTGGGAGATCTCCTAAATAAAATAGCTGCGACCAGTCAGTACCAAGCAGATTTCTTGCGTTCTTTACGATGAAAACTTTCCTCTAAATGTAACATCATTCCACCTTTCGCGTAGAAAATGTAGTTTGTCACCCGTCACGCCACGTGCGGTTTTGCTGTTTTTCTTAAACATAGGTTTCGCTATTTTATTCCACGTGTCAGTTTTAATGATTGAAATGTCACTACCAGTATCCAGTTGTAATTTAATATTTACTCCGTTAGTTTACGTGTATAAATTTCCTTATTTTGAAGTCGAAGTTATTTTCTGCTGAGAATACTTTAGGATTTTTGACATTTTACCTTCGTACTCTTCCACGCAATATTAACTCTTGTGTTCAAACTTTTGACAGCTTTAACTGTTATGATCTTTAAAGGAATAATATTTACTGAAATGCATGCCTCACATCCGTGACATGGATTAAAACCTATCCATCTACTTTGGCTATATTTTCTCGGCCGACATATCTGTACGTTTGCAAAATCCTTTTCTTGATTTTTTCTTACACCGTGTTTCAATTTCACAATCATTCGACACTCCTCTGCAACAGCCTGCAGGGTTAAATTTTGTCTCACCTGTTCAAGATTTGGAAAAACTTCTTGTCTGTATTTTTGTATTGTCATTCGCTGTAAAGTCTTGTACCAAAATGAGGCAGTAAGACATCTCAGAAGTAAGTTTTCTAAGTTGAAAACATTCACACATTCTGTTCACCGTTCCTACGTACGTAATAAAGTCATCATCCTCTTTCTTAGTGAAATTCCAACTCTCCATTCGAGTGTAGCATAGAGACTTTTTATCACCGGACAATAATAACCTTATTTTTTCTTCGTCCGACCATGTATTTCAGTATTCCTTAATAATTTCCTCGTACCTTCTGTAGTACGCTGCATAAGTTATAACTGAATTATGTTATGGAGTTCGATATGCCGTCTGGCGAAAACGAACTTATTGCATTTTCGGACTTCTTTGCGTATAGCTCCAATAATTATTGTTGCTGTTGTTGTTGCTGTACTAGTTACTTCTGCAATTCCTGATGCTGTATTTGATGTTGCTTTGCAACTGTATTATAGAAGCTCAGTTTTCCATTATTTAACACGATGTATCAAGAACAGATTGTTAAATAACCTACGCGAGCTACAAAATACTCGTCGCTAGTTAATGTATCCTCCGTCTCCACTGTTGTGGAACCGCTACGATATTTTGACGGATGGCTTTGATACACGGAACCTGTGTTCTAACAATAAACAAGATAAATATTCAGCTGTAATAACAAGGTAACCATTCCACAATCTCATCCCTAACTGACGATCAGTATTCCAAATGAACTAACCAACCAAAACCTTCCGAATTCACTGCGAACTCAACTATAACTAACCCACAAACCGCTACTATTTACAATTGCTCAGTCTAATCTATTTCTCTCAAGGAGGCGTCGTGACTCTCCACACAAAAGAGGTTCGTGTTAATTACTGCTGGTGGTAGAATTATATCTTCGGTGTTGCTAGTATTTGCGCGCATCCAGTAGGTTCAAATATTATTAATGTCTATGTATGACCAGTCATGTCATATCAACCATGTTCACATGCATAGATGTCCTCCGTTGTGTTAAAATCTTCTGGCGATGTAGTCTGAGATATATTTAATAGTCATCTTGTTTAGTTGGTTTGCGAGGTCCGTCTCTTTTGCGGTTAGATTCTAAGGTTAGTGTCTCCTTGTTTCGAAATGTTCTGTTCAAATCCTAAGAAGGATATTTTGATCTTATGCTTGCATGATACAGTTACATTTGAATGCCTATCAATTACTTTGTCACTGGATATAATACACCCTAGAATGTCATCCATGCATAGGTTACTTGCCACTGATGTTCTATCGTATGGTCTTGCGTTTTTAATATATAAGAGTTAGTTGTATTTTACACTCCATGCAACATACAAATCCCTCTCTGTGTGCATGTGCGTGTGTATGTACGCATGAGAGTGTGCATATGTGTGTGTGCCTTTGTGTATTTGTTTCTCTCCCAACAACGCTTCACAATTATGTTTGGTCTTTTTACGTCCACCTAACCTAAGGCCTCATCAAAAAGGTTTAAAACGCAATTCTCCAAGGTAGTGATCTAGCATGGCTGCACTCTACTGACTGAGATAAGTAAACGACAAGCCGAAATTGCAGAGATAATCTGGAACTCGACTGACCCGTCCTTGTTTTCTTTGTATCGTCTGTCTGGCTGTTTTGCGTTCTTGTCCCATTTTGTATCATATATATATATATATATATATATATATATATA
>NC_068981.1:61650877-61656551 GCF_001194135.2 Octopus bimaculoides
ACACATATATATATATATATATATATATATATATATACTCATATTAAGCATATCCCCTGATTAAATTCCGATATTTACATTTTCTTGTCCAAGCGTTCTAAATAAACCGTTTTAGATTACCAACACGATAAATGACGCAAATAAATTCTGTGTCCAATCGATAAAACCGGAAATATTTATGAATTAGAAAAAAATATATGACCCTTTTTATAAAATTGCATTTCAAACAGTAGTAAAAATAAATTCGTTGCCACACTTAATGACATTAATTTGTCTGCAGCAAAATATCGCTATCAACTTAAGTATAGTATTTATTTATGCGCCCACCAATTTTCCTTCATAAAATAAACTTCGATAAAAAAATATCTACAATTAACTCTTTTCGGCCTAAAAATCTCTGGAGTATTTCAAGTTCCTACATTACAATTTAAGTGAATCCAAGCTATAACTGTATTCCGCATTCCCCAATTTAAAGTATCTAACCGTTACAGTTGTTAATAAATCACTTTTCAATTCTGTAATTCCATTTGCAAAATCTTTCATACTGAACATATTAGGCATGATAACAAATCGAAATTTTAGGTTAGAAAAGGGTATGTTATATTTACCAAAGCTTTTTGGATAAAAGTTGCAGATATAGAAAAGGCCGACGACCATTTGCATATGGATGCATAACAATATTTTTGCAGAAATCAACAAATATGTAGGACTGTCTATATAACATACGTAGTGCGAGAGATTCATTTGACATCGGGTTTGTCTCTACGGGGTTGATACATTGATTCCTTTATCAATTCCAACATTGGAACGAAAAATTCCTTCACAGTTCAGTGTTTATATTTACAAGCCTATTCGATTAGTATTTCTGGCCGAACCTCTCAGTTGCGGGGACACAAACGCACCGGTATCTGTTGTCAAGCGATGTTGAGTGTGGGCGCAAACATAGACACACACACACGCATATATATATATATATATATATATATATATATATATATATATAAGTGCATTTTCTGTAGGCAAACAAATAGCGAGCCACCAAACCCCAGTATTGTAAACAAAGAAAACGCAAAATATACATGAGTTTAATTTAGACTCATGATTTAAAACCCTTTAAAATTATAGATTAAATCCCCAAGTTTTTACCAAGTTTTTTTGCGAAAACACTGATCTAACCGAATTCTCAATGACAATAACAAAAACCTTACCTTTTCCTCTCTAAATTTTCATGCAAGCTCAAATCAATAGAAGACGTATTGCCAACTGTTAAACCAGTATAAAACTGCTCAGGTACAATAATACTCAAAGTCAAAGGCACTACTTATCAAATTGCGATATTGCGTTAAGTTTATTTCACTCCCAAATTCATTTTGCATATTATGAAATAGGATTAATTTCAAAATTTCAAATCAATATTGCACGTATACATGCGCGGAACTGGCAGAATCGTTGGAATGGCGGCCAAACTGCTTAGTGTCATTTCGTCAGTCTTTACGTTCTGATTTCAAATTCAACCAAGGAGCCATCGCTTTTCATATTTTCGATGTCAATGCATTTGGACCATTTGAGCATTGGACTTACAACATCGGTGTCGATTTAAATAAGTACCAGTTGAGCATTGGACTTACACCTTAACCCAGTCTTTCAAAATATTATTGCATACTCCATAAAATGCTCTTATTCTGCTTTGTAAAGAGTTTACATATTAATATGCTTTTGCAGACGATTATATAAACGTTTACGAATATCGTCATGAGCTCAAAAGTTTGCAATGTTTTCGGACAATATTTGCTTTATTCGTCTAGTTACAACAAAAGCAACTCAGTATTAAAAGTTGAGGTCATCGAATTGCACAGACTACAGGCATACTTCTACCAGTTCTCATATTAATTCTTGTCTTGAAGGCAAGGGAAATCCTTCGCTCGATATTCCACATCATATAGGTGGTTGAAGCGTCACAAGCGCAGGGAGTGAGCCATAGACAGGAACAAGTAATAATCCGAGAAGGCTAGGTCCGGACTATATGCTGGATGATCAGCCATCAGCTCCATTCCGTCAATACCTGGAGGTCTTTCGGGCCGTTACATCGGTATGAAATATTACATTGTGTTGCTGCCGAAAAACTCGCTTTCTTAGATTAATGCCGAATGTTTTTAACACACAATATTATCTAACCGTGCGATGCTGAGCTCATTGACACTATCCGAGTGCTGCTCGCTTCATTGGCTGCTTCGACTTGGAATATGGCCTCGGAATTCACGGTTTCAGGCCTGCCTGACTTTATATGATCGTTGAGATTCTTGAAACACGAATGAAAATACTTTAACCATCAGGTTAATTCGATGTGATTAATTGCGCTTTCACCTTTCGCACGACAAATGCTTAGGGCTGCTTTCGCGGTATTAAGGCCAAGTTCGAACTCTAAAATCATAAGCATCCAAATTGGATTATGTTGCGCGCTCATCTCTACGGCTTTCAAATCACATGCAGAGTGAAGCAATGCACAACGTTTCTGCTCACCAACAGTCAAAATGCCACCAATCTCGGCGTGTATCTCCCACAGCTTGAAATGTTTCAGTCACATGATTTACACACTGCAAACTAGCACGTATGTAAACTATGCAAACGTTTGATAAGTCTCAACATTAACAGTTTGAGATGATTAACTGAGCATTTTAATCTTTCATAAATATCAAAATATGCTTGATCGTTTAATTATAATATATGTAGAATCGTAATCCTTATATGCATAAATATTTTTTATTAGAACATGTGCTACCAACTTGTATTACGTGTCAAAATATGTAATGAAAATAACTATGCTCAATTTTTGTCATTATTTTATTATACATTAGTGAGGCATTTAATTTTTAATGAAAATTGAATACGACGTAAGGAGATAAAATTGCATATGCATTTAATTATTTGTGAAAGTTGCTAACGAAAATATTTTGTGGCGATATATTTTAATAAATAAGGTAGGTAGCAATTCCATGGATACATGTTTAGTTACATTATAAGTATGAAGGAGTGCAGTTCACGATGCGATTAGATTACGTAAGTATATTTGTATGGTTTAACTATGTAATCTTTTAACCCGATTTAACACTGAAAGATATGTAACTGAATCGATAAGTCGAAGCGTAGCTTCAATACTAGTTGTAATACGTATAAATATGAGATGATGCTTATCTATATACACATATACACGGCAGCATGTATATGTATACATGCCAATGTATCTCTATATTTAATCTTATAGTCATACAATCCCATATATATATACATACACACATATATATATATATACACGTATATGCATATGTATACATGTATATATGTGTGCGTGCGCGTACATATAAATATTATATGTACGCGCACGCGTGAATTCCGAGGCCATATGTATGTATATGTGTGTATATGTGTGTATGATGTACACACGCACACACTGGGAAATATGTGAATTATATTTAGATACTTATGTGTTGTTTCAATTTAAACGCAATATCTTAAAGCTGTTGTATCTCCGAGGAAACCGCTTGGAACAAGAAGAAATGATGTTGAAATTCATTAAACGCAATGTACATATCTACAACGTTGAGCTTATCCAGTTCTTCTTATTGTGCATTGAAACGCAGATCTGACTGAAATCTACTTACTTATTATTAAAATATAGGCATTCCTTGCAACATTCAATTAATCAGTCTCTTCTTTATAGCTATTTACTACTAACGACTTCGGACTGCCATAGATGTTAATGCTTTAATGTATAAGTGTGTTGCTGCTTTGAGAACGATTTTAATAAGCAAGGCCAGCACTTTCGGGGGAAAGGTAAGTCGATTACGTTCACCCCATTGTTCAACTGCTACTTATTTTCTCGACGCAGAAAAGATGAAAGGCAAAGTTGTCATGGAACTTGAACTCGGAGCGGGAATATGAACGAATTACCGCTATTAATTTTGCCCGGCCTGTTCGATACTGCCAGCTCGATGCCTTATGAGGGGATATAATATTCAACGTTCTGCTAAACCACAGACAGCAATGCCATGTTTATGCCGTGGCCTAGACCTAAATGACACTGATAGAGATTCTATTGTATGCAAAGAATGGAAACATAAAATAAAACGTGATAATGAGTGAAATATGTTCTTGTACGGACAAGCATGCGTAAATATATATAAAGAGTGTTAGTTAGATATAGATAGATAGATAGATAGATAGATAGATAGATAGATAGATTGATTGATTGATAAAAAGATAGATAGATAGTTAGATAGATAGATAGATAGATAGATAGATAGATAGATAGATAGATAGATAGATAGATAGATAGATAGATAGATTGATTGATAAAAAGATAGATAGATAGTTAGATAGATAGATAGATAGATAGATAGATAGATAGATAGATAGATAGATAGATAAATAGATAGATAGATAGATAGATAGATAGATACTGCTGACGTCTTCCAGTCTTTGCCTATGAAATCCAATCAGGTAGATTCGGAGCTGCAGTAGCATCCACTTACAAACGTGAAAACTCATGTATGCCTGCATGTATGTATGTATGTATGTATATATGTATGTATGTATGTATGCATGCATGTATGTGTGTACGCATGTAAGTATGCTTGTGTGAGTGTGTGTATGTATGTGTGAGTGTATGCATGTATATATGTATGAATGTATGTATGTATGTATGTATGTATGTATGTATGTGTGAGTGTATGCATGTATATATGTATGAATGTATGTATGTATGTATGTGTCAAAGATGAGAAACCGCAGTTTTGTTTACATGAGGAAATTTTTATTTGAAAAGACCACATAAAACGCATAAATATTTAAATATTTAAAAGAAACCATTACACATGACAACTTGTGTTTTATAAATGTTTGATTCTTTTAGGTATTTGCTTTTTTTCTTCTGTCGTGTATACCAAATTCGAACTAGTTCTTTCTGAACAAAGAGGAAGCATAAATGTTTTCTTCAATATCCCAAGTATATTTTATCAATAGAAGAATTGTATTCATTCTACAGAGTCCGAAAATTATTAATATAGTTGTTATGAAGCGACTATTCTAAATATTTATCATAAGTAAAAGATAGGCAAGAATGAAACACCGAAGAACATCTGCTCATATATATTTGAAGTATTTTCACATTACACGCAGCTGTTTTTCATACCCCAAGGAATTCACACACACACAAAAAAAATATATATATATATCGTGTATTCAAAGTGTTCTTTAATTTGTCATTTCTTCAGTATATTGATTCATTACTTTTTACGAGATGGTAACGAAATAATATTTCTATGAGTGGGTATTCACGAAACAGATATATACTTCTTGAATTCAACTCTCTGCTTTAGGATCGTTTGTGTTGGCACCAAGGAATGATTCACTATGTCTCCTTTAGTACATATCGCTATAAAATCGATAACGTTGTAAAGCATACGTTACATCATGGGTTAAATTCAGACGTTTGTGTCATTAAAGTTGTGCAGTATGAATAAAAAAGAAGGGAAGCATAAGATACACGTAAAAGAAACTGATATTCTATACATTAGTTCATATGTCTCTACGTGTGCAGGTGTGACTGTGACTATTTATGCGCACGTATGTCCGGACGAAGGTATGTATGCATGCATGTGTATATATATGTATATAT
>NC_068981.1:61656754-61660943 GCF_001194135.2 Octopus bimaculoides
TATATATATATATACATACAAACACATAGGCACAAACACACACTTACATATATATATATATATATATATATATATATGCATTATATATAAGTGTATAGGTGTGCATATATTGTGTGAATATCAAAATGGGTGTATGAGTTGTAAAAATGACTTTTATATATGAATTTATTTCGATATTCTTCAGCTTTTCTTTCGAGGATCGGCTACTTGTGGTTCGTTGTGAGAGTAATACATCTATTTCATTCAACCGTAAGTCTAAAAGACGTAACAAATACCCAGCATGAGGAAGGCAAACAAAAAAGTGTTATCGGTAAAGATATTCATCTATCAATTTCCGCTCGTTTTAAGCAATCATTCGATATTTTATCACTCAAGATTATTGATTTGCAAGTTTCTCTTAATTCGGATCGAAAGTCTTTTTATGGAATAATTTATGTTTAACACAGAAATAATTGATTCGAGAAGAATACGTATTTTAGCTGCTTTTGAAGACAATAAACTCTTTATTTGATATCGAGGATATTTATTATTCATATATTTTTGACATAACCTTTACCTAAACCTTCCATATTCCTCACTCTTTCTCTCTCACTTTTTCTCTCTCTCACTCTTTCTCTCTCTCACTCTCTCTAATTATATATTTAAGTATGTATGTATACATATATATATATATATATATATATATATAAAAGCAGTATTAATACGAAAAAGTAATGTTGATCTCCAACTTAACCGGAAAGTTCTTTTGAAAGAGAGAATAGTGCATCATTTACCATGAGGGCATCTCTAATAATGCCTCGCAGTGCATTAAAGTATTCGTTTATTTTATTGTTGACAGAAAAGAAGCATCTGCTCCAGCCGCTGGAACTACCAAATCTTGTGATTTCTTCATGCTTTGGCTTCCTTAGTAACAGATGCCCGACAGTGGTGTAGTAGCCAAATCTCCTGTCAACGGTATATAGATCATCAGTCTCTATTCAGTAACAGGCATCGCAAATAGCCGTAAGACTTTAAAATAATTGAAATTGTTATTAATTAAAAGTAATTAATAGCTACGAAATCGCTATTATCACAATGAATTACTCTTGATGCTGCTTTTGTCCCAATTAGTATTTTTTAATAAGTACACTGGCTTTTTCATTCCATAGATACTAATATTTTATCATATATTCATATCTTGTTTACTATGTGGAAATAGACCTCCGGTGACACACCCACACACACACACACACAAACACACACACATACACACACACACACACACATACTCTCACACACACACACACACACACACACACATATATATGTGTATGCGTGTGTGTGTGTGTGTGTCTGTATGTATAGGACGAGCTTCCTTCTGTTTCCGCCTACCAAATCCACTCACAAGGCCTTGGTTGGTCCGAGGCTTTAGTAGAAGTCACTTGCCCAAGATGCCACGCAGTGGGACTGAACCGGGGACCATATGGTTGGGAAGCAAGCCTCTTATCATAGAGCTACTCCTATAAACACACACGCGCGCACACATACACGCATACACACACACACGCGCACACACACACGCACACACACACATATATGAGATCAATAATTTTATTACATCTTGAGAGAACGTGAAACAATACTTTATGGCATATTTGTTCTCGAAGTACATCACATAATAAATCAATAAATGTTAGCATATCAATATTGGGCTGAAAAGTTTTGTTAGTTAAAGTCGAAGGCTGCGAGATGAATGCCATTTTAAATATTTGAAAGTTTTTGGGTAGGTGTCTTATATTTCGTGACTTTCTTTTTACACTGTTGAAAGAATAGCTAATTGCTTTCTAATTCGGTAAGTATCAAGCACCGTACCACCTTATTATCAAACCTGATTTTCTCTGCAAATGGATTTTGGAAGATGTGTATTTTACTTCCAATGAACATTTCGTTCATTAATCGTGGAAGTCGTGCCTATTGCTCTGATGATATCGCTGCCCTTACAAATCATCCGAGTTTTCCGTGGAGTGATAATTCAGCATCGTACAGTTGGCCAGATGGATCCTTAGGCCTCTCTAAATGAGAGAACAGGTAACATAATGGTACTATGGAACACATTTGTCCTCAATCGTTTTGATACCTACTCCCAACAATAATCACAATACTGTAAAATAAACGGTGTAACTCGAAATAATCCAATGAATCTACACATAGAAGATTGTTTCAATCCGACTTGTCAGAAATTGAGAAAGTTAAGATTTGACTCCCTAGAAGGAAGTCAGGAAAGATGCAGTGGTACAAATTCCAGAAGAACAGAAGAACTAGAACCAAACTTTGGGGTTGAGAATTACGCAAACTGCAGGACAGGGTGCCACTTCATAATATCAAAAATCTCGACATTACCATCAGGAACAGGACCAGATAATGCGATAGCTAGGCCCTCCTGGGCCCAATGCTCTTTATAATCTCTCCATAAATCTTGAGAAACATGCATGGGGTAGATGTAGACGCCTGTAAAATAGAACTGAGTCTATACAACAAACTTCTGGCTGAACCTGCCTCGCGACAAGTAATGGAGCTGAGAGCTGCAGAATCAAACTTCCTCATTCACCAAATGCCACATACCACAGAAGGTTTCAAGTGGCGAAAGTTATCAAAGTTAACGGAAGTGCCCTAGCGTGCCCAGAGCTCTCAGGGTGATTCGGCCGGCCCTTTCAACGGAATGTACAAATCATTTTTGCCAGTTGACTGAACTGGAGCAACGTGAAATAAATTACCTTGCTCAAGAATAACAACGTACCGCCGGGGATCGTATTCAGGATATATACACACACACACATATATATATATATATATATATATATATATATATATATATATATATATATATATATATATATATATATAGCTATGGTATATTCTGTTAAAAACGTAGTACGCCACCAAAAAAATAAATAAATAAAAAACGCGTCCACCATTAGACCTTTCACTGTGCTATCCAGTACTAGTATTATACGAACTCCCAGGTTTGCGCCTGGGCTTCTGCTAGTTTGAAAAGATAATTAAACATAATTGGAGACAACAAGGAGTACGGGTGTATATTTATTTTCAATTACTACAATTGTTTCTACGCAACGTAGTTCTACAGGTGTGCAGGTATGAGATCCAGTTATGTTTCCTCAGGCGATGTATAAATATTGTCTCTGTAAGTTCAAATTCTTGACTTCAAGAGCGTCCTCTCTGCCTGTCGTAGCCTGGAGTTAGTATTAGCCACTGAATTTATCAAAAGATGTGTTGTAGCTGAAGGTCCGTTGGCAAACTTTTATTTTTCAATTGCATATATACCACTGGAAAAATTGGAGTCAACAAGGAGTACAGTTTGACATTTACTTCTTAATAAGAATAGTTTTTCCACGTAACGTAGTTCTCCAGACGTGCAGGCGCTTGTTTATGTAACTGTTTCCCGCATTGTGAGATATGTTTGTGTTTCCTCATGCGATATGTAAATATTGCCTCCATAAGTTCAAAATCCTTGGATTCAAAAACATCCTCTCTCCCAGGGTGTGTTTTTTTCTGAAGCCACGACAGACAAAGAATGTTCTAGAAGACGGGGATTTTGAACTTGCGGAGATAACATTTACATTCGCCTGAGAAAACACAACTAAATCTTATAATGCAGGGAAAAAAGTACCTGCACGCATAGAGAACTACTTTGCGTGGAAACAATTGTAGTGATTGAAAAAAAAATTGACCAACCGTACTCATTCTTGCTGACTCCATTTTTTCAATTACCTATTCACACATGACAAATGTCCAAACGCAATCCTTCAAGTACTACGATACTACTACTGCATAACTTAAAGTAAATCTGAAGTTGGACGATCTTTATATTATACTCTGCTACGTTCTTAACAGAATATACATAACTATATATATATATATACATACGAACATATAGTATACATTATATCAGTGTATATTGATTATCATTTAATGCACACAGTATAAACGTAAGATCTACTAACAGGTTGTTGCTGTGATGACACGGGGCTTCTAACGTTATAAACTCTGCCTAGCCATATGTATTCACAACAAGGTTATTGGTAGACATTATCTTCATACAGTATATATTAAATGTTGTTTATCGCTCACTGGAGTACTGTTTTTGTTTATCTTACCCGAACTGAACAGCAAACTATATATTAGCTATATA
>NC_068981.1:61661139-61662709 GCF_001194135.2 Octopus bimaculoides
TATATATATATAGTTATATTCATATTCGAGTGTTACTTAGAATGAAATGTCTCTACAACCTTTCGAGCAACTTCAGTGTACTTTACGTAAAATGCCATGTTGATTTATTTCTACAGCATATAACATTTTACTGAAATTTGTAAGAAGGTCGCTATCACTGTGATCTTATAAATCTAATCATGTGACATTTAAAATCTACTACTTCATTTTTCTCATCTATCAGATATGTTGAAACTACACTTTGCATTGATTTTGTGTGTGTGCTTGTGTGCTTGGTTGTATGTGTGCGTGGGTGTGCCTATGCGTGTGCAAGCTTGCATGCATGCATGTCTGTATGTATGTATGCTAACAGCTACTTCTTATCGGAGTAGTGTTATGTCTTTATTGAACATTGGTCGACCATATTCATACAGATGGAGTTTTAGCTCAGCTTTCCTTCTGCAGGAACGTTCTCTGATGTGGCATTTATTCCTATTTTCAATAAAAATTACTACGGTGCGCGTGGCAGTAGAACCAACTCTCATTGAGTTCAACTACTCGCTGTCTCATGTGACATTATACCACTGACAAACCCAGCACCTTAGAGAGAAATTGTCGACACATTACACCTCAATTCCTGCTGTGATTCTGCCTTCATTACACTTTCAGCTGACAAAGAGAAAGCTCCAGCATGTTCCCTTCGTTTTTATTCGACGACGCCATACTTGTAATTGATAATCTCACTCTCCATGAGATACTGATAACAGCACTAATATATAGATATCAGTTTTCAGATATTTAAAGCTGCCTTTTATGCCGTACATAAACGACTTCCGATTTTTACTTTCGCTTTTTCCCTCTGTTCAGCTCTCTGTCAAATTTCTCTTTTTGCAACCTGCTATCTTTTATCCCGATGACCTGACAAGCGCAATGGATATGGTTCTAAATTCTCATTTTCTCAACACGGGAGCTGCCAGCTTTCTCAAATAAAGCAAATTATGTTGTGTAAGAGGACCTCTTTTATGTTCAGGATGCGCCGGGGATCCTGCAATTTGGCCGTGTTTCGCATTCCTATCTTACGGCTCTAAGGACACAGGCTTCATATAAAGTGATTTTTGTATTTCTCAGGATACACCGATCTAACCAGACTCTCTACGCGGTTTACCCGAAAGCAATACAAGCTTTCGCAAACCTTTTAGTTATTTATTTATTTCAGCACCAGGTGTGCCACCTCAACTAAGTGTACTTCTAAGCTACGCAAAGTTGCCCATTTCTTGAAGAATTTAAGCTTCCACGATAGTGACAGTCACACCGTACACTTTTCTTACTAGTGGACTATACATAGCCTTTGTCATATTTTATGCTAGCACTTAGAACAAATATCGTGTATGGATTCGAGAACTTGTCCAACGTATTGAATGAGCCACAGAATTTGGATCATAAGCATAAGGAATTCTCTGACAAGAATGCTAAACGTATTTGACTTTTTGAAACGGCTCAAATTAAATATTTCGTTTTGGGATTTGGAAAATTTTAGGAAAATAAAAATAAGAAATAAGTGGAAATTTTACCGGTGTGTTAAATTTTAAGG
>NC_068981.1:61662827-61664489 GCF_001194135.2 Octopus bimaculoides
ATATATATATGTAATGATATATAATGGTGTTTATATGTTTGCATTTATTTTGTATGAACTATGCAACCTCCTCTCTATTCGTCTGTAAAATTTTATTTATAACATTAGCAAATATATGCATCGTTAAATAAAATATTTTTTATGAGTTGATTGTTCTCCAAAGAACTCCTCCACCTTTTATTTTAATTATATTTGTAATCATTCAGCTAAATCAAATTGCTTAGCTTCTTGATATGACTAACATATATTTATAATTAAACGCTATCTGTGACCCAGTTTATTTTTACTGAAATCCTTCTTTTATTTCTTTTTTGTTGTTTTTTTTTTCAATTTGTCTTCCCCGATCGAAATATGTGGATATTCGAAATAACGGGCCAAACATATATCTCGATCCCCAAAATTCCTATGTCTTACCAGTAGTTCGAATAATTGCCTCTGAGATCAGATTTCCAAATACTTCTTTTCCTATAGGACATTAAGTCTAATTTACGGAGTTAGTACAAAATTTAACTAGTTAATGTATTTGAATGAACACAATATTGTACCAGTGAAGAATTGTTCTAATATTTCTTAGGGAATGACAATATTCAGATTATTGACTTACCACAAAACAATCAAATATTTCAGATTCTATACCAGCAAAGTTAAAGTAACGAATATAGGCAAAAGTAACGTAACCGATATATTAGACGGCAAGAGAATGAAGTACAGACGATTTCTATTTACTTGCAACTTTCCTACTTTCCCCATACAATATATATATATTATGCACATTGTGTCAAAGGCGAAGGTTACAAAATATTTTTTCTGAGTTGAGCAATTATTTAAACGATAATTATCGGGTAGTGTTACTTATCACTAGTTTAGTGCTGGAAAAACAGGGCTCTAAAAGAAAACACCTGAGAAAAGGCAATGGATTATTAATGCTTCAACTTTATGTTATTCATTGTATATGTCATTTCCATCTTTAAGACAGAGGTATGTAATTTGAACGAGATTTGTAGACTCTTCTCAGTAGGTCGAAACACTACGTACAGCTTTTTCTTGTACTGTAATATACAAAAGTACAAAACTATCTTGAGAATAATAATTCTCCCACATATTATATTGGAGATCAGCAAAACATCTTATCCTATATCTTTTCATTACTCTCAAGTAAAATGCTACCCTATAATTCAAAACCTGATTATTTTTCACCAAAGATTTGACAATAAAGATAAGAAGATTACTTAAAAGTAGTACTGACATACATCTGAACATCTTCCTTTCTCTTTGAAGAAGTCCTGTAAAATCTCTTTATCTCATATATCAAGATATCAGTTCCTCAATATCACAACACTTTATATAAAAGATATGCTGCTACTTATCCGTTGTTCAGTGTTTTACAAATCCTCTCCCGTAAACGTTTGAGCAAATTTATTTTTAAGCGTATCTGTCACTCTTATTCGGTCATTATTTATCTATTTGTATGAAAGATTCATTTGTGATACCATTATTTGCTTATTATATCTTTACGCTCTGAGATCATATTCCAGCGAGGTCGACTTAGCTTTTCATCCTTTCGAGGTCGATAAATTAAGTAACAGTTTAGTACTGTGGTCCATGTAATCGACTATCCCTCTCCCCAAATTTTCAGGCCTTGTGCCTATAATAGAAAGGATC
>NC_068981.1:61665678-61667134 GCF_001194135.2 Octopus bimaculoides
TATATATATATATATATATATATATTTACATATATATATATATACATATATATATATACTTAGATATACGCCCGCAAATACTATGTGTGTGTATATACATATATATACGTATATATATGTATATACGCACACAAATACTAATATGTGTATGTATAGATAGATAGATAAATAGATAGATAGATAGATCACTGAAATATACATACAGGCACGTGTGTTAAAGAAATCAGTATTTTAATTATTATAATAATTCAATGCAGGAGAACCTTCAAAGCAACGCTGTTAGTATAGTGACTAGTTGCTTCTCTAATTATTTCTTAACATACTATTTCGGAATATGATAGTCATTCGTACTGATGAAGTACTTTCGTGAACGAAAATATAACGAAGATATTTAATTATGATATCGGGAAATCAAGTAGTAAGAAAGATAATATTACGCTGGAAGCTTTATTTTATATTTACATTGGTAATTTGTCTTCTCATACAAATTACTATATCATTGAATGTGTTTCATCTTTGAAGTGTCGTATTTTTGACTCATATGTTTGTTTTTTTTTTGCGTTCTCCAACCATGGACATCACCTTACCATATAGGTATTGTTATAATTTGTATTGGCCAGACAGAATTTAGTATGAAAGCTCCAATCTATAGAACTATCAATTCAAAGTCGTTGTCGTTTTGCATTTCTTTTGAGCCTCCTTTTCTTCAGTAATATCCTTTTTGCTCTACAAAATACGTGGAACGAAGATTAGAAAATTCTTCTTTTGAATAATATCTATGGAAATATATAACCTATATCATAAAATTTGCCATCTCAGTATCAAAAAGTTTGCATAGCCTCTGTTCGACATTGAACATTTTTTAAACAGAGCGAAGATATTCTACATACGCGGGACAGCCAATTGTTGCATACGCATAGTACCAGACCCACCATACGCTAAGATAAAATTATATAGAAAATGTTTAAGTCGTTTATATCATGTGCTCTATACATGATTAAACAATTAGTTATGATTTTTTTTTCTTTCTATTCTTAAATTAACACTAATAGTGTAGACAACATAAATTACATTGTCATGGGGTTGAAGATATTGATTTGCATTGAGATTTGTTACCGACTTAAATAATTCGTTTTGTCGCATTACCTTAATTGTTTAATAGAATATAGCATTAATTGATTCAAATGTGTATCTAATAAATAAGTTAAGCTCGCAAAACTTAATTCAGAATATATTAAATGATAAACAAAAAATAATAATTCATTGTGGGAAGTAACATTATTGTTTACAGAATAACATTATTTTTATTAAATTAAGCAAACACAGGTGGTAACAGACATTTTTTTTTTTCAGCAGCGTTGATCAAGACGTCTTTAAGTAAATAAAATTTTACAACGTTTGGGTGGTGAAAGTTAGAATGCTCACATGATCGACTTTCAAATTAGATATTAACTAA
>NC_068981.1:61667252-61668758 GCF_001194135.2 Octopus bimaculoides
TATATACATGTATATGTACATACATATATATATATATACATATATATATATATATACATATGTATATTTATATATACATATATACATATATATAAATATATATGTGTGTGAGTGTGTATATATGCATATATGTATATATAAATATATTTATACAGTTTTCAGCTCCTGTTGAAACATCGGTAGTTGGGGAGGTATTGGAAGTAAAGTGTCACTGCGAAAAGATCTGCAAGAATGAGGAAGGGCTCAAGATACACTAAGCGAGGTCCGTCTGTGGAAAAGATGGGGCACAGATGCAGCGCACAGTGGTACAACCTTGTGAGATGCAGGAGAAATCCAGACAGGAAGGACCCCACAGAACTGGAAGTCTCTCAGTATATGTGTCACCGCAAGTCTTCAGGAGGGGCAAACCACCAGCAAGGGAACGAATCAAATGGTCCAAGATACAAAGAAATGGCAACAACTGGAGGATGATGACAGCAATTGCAATGATAGGGCGGCTGTATGCAGGATGGGAGAGGCAGCTGAAAGAGCCTTCTGTTGGCTTGGAATAAGAGAGATGAGCTATGCTGGAAGCCAGCAGGAGATGATGAGCAGTGACTTGGCCACCTCTGTTGACACACCAACTGGAGGGTGTTACGGTTCCTCCAGTCCAAGGGTCCAATCACTTAGGTGAATAGATACAGCACCTCCTTGTAGGTGTTATATATGTATACATATATATGTGTATCTATATATATATATGTATATATATATATATATATGTGTGTGTGTGTGTGTGTGTGTGTGTGTGTGTGTGTGTGTGTGTGTGTGTGTGTGTGTGTGTGTGTGTGTGTGTGTGTGTGTGTGTGTGTGTGTGTGTATATGTATGTGTGTGTGTGCGTGTCCATTTAAAGCAAAAACATTATATAATTTGTATTAATTTTTTCTGACCTGGTTTTTCACGGTCGCTAATAGATAAATTCTTTTATAAATTTTATCCATATAGAGTATTGAAAATTAAACCGGATTATATGAGGTGCTGAATTCTTCCGTCTATACACGTGTACCGAGATGTAATTTGCATGATGGCATGATGGTGGCTAAACGGTGATTGATTTTAAAGAGAGGTACATATTTTAGGAAGAGGAATTGTGGGTGTTTAGATAGAGAGTAGTAGGAGGATTGAGGAAATAAATTTCAGGATCCTACTTATCTTATTTGTGATATCGTTTTTTTATTATATATAAGTTGTACTATGTACCTTAATATCCCTACGCATTTACATTTTTATCTTTGATTGAATTTGTCTTTATGTATAAAGAGACGTACCTAGCTTGTTTGTCGTTGCTTTACTTCTAAATTATGAAGGTCGGCTCGAGGATATAGTTTAAACTACATGCCCAAAGTTCCATGCAGTGGGACTGAACCCGGAACCATGTGGTTGGGCAGAAAGCTTCTCATCATACAGCCACTTCTGTACATATACACAAATTATATGTATATGTATTACATAAATGTAGAATATAT
>NC_068981.1:61668813-61677103 GCF_001194135.2 Octopus bimaculoides
AATCATACATATGTATAATGACAATAATAATTTTGCCCTATATTAATGAGTAGTATACACATTAGCAAATCGCTAATTCATCCATAGGTTTCTATGGTGTAAAGAAATATACTGGCAGTATTTTTTGCTTGGAATCAGCCGAATCCAGCGACCCCGACTGAAGAGGCTACAGCGAAAAACCGAAATTGACCAAGCTGTATGAGGATATCTCGACCGCTGCTTCCGGGCTATTACGGTCCATGTTAATATGTTTGAATATGATTATGTTTTAGCTCACATTTCTAGCAATGTAAGTGTTTTTAACACCCTGAGTCATATTTAATGACAATTGACGTTTTCCCTTTTGGTAAATCATTGCACACTGCTGACTGTATTAATTATTTTTATACATATTAAGGATTCGCTAAATCACCCATAGATTTATCTGATGTAAACATTTATACCGGCAGTGATTTTCGTCCGTAATCAGCCAACTCGAGACGACCCCACTGAAGAGGCTGCATCTAATACAGTATATGAGGCTAGAAAAGATGCAAGAGAAGGAATTTGTTGTTAAGAGTTTGCTGATTACAACCAGTGAGAGAAGGGGCAGGTGTTGCAGCGGGAACTGGAACACGGGAAGGATCATGGTGGTGCTGGGTGTGAAGAGGTGAAGGTGCTACGGACCAGAAGATCGCATAGCTTCTTGGCGTATTTAAAGGATGACAAGGGTGGGTTTGGGAAAATGGGGCACGTGGTGGGATCGAGCTGGAGATGACAGAAGGCCCGTAGTATCCTCCGACGAAGGGATTAGAGTGGAGAGATTGAAAAGGAGGGGAAATGGGGGGCGGTTAAAGGGTTGGTGAGGGAAGGAGAAAGCGGGGTGGCGCGAGGGATGTAGCAACTATACAGTCGTCCATGTCACGACAGTATAGCTCTGGCTCGAGCCGGAGAATTGGGAGTATGCTTCGGTTTCAATGTGGCGAAAAAGAGGTTGGCGAAATCGGGGCCCATTCTCGTTCCCATCGCGAGCCCAGCCCAGTGTTGGTAGGTTTCCCCTGCGAAAGTAAAGAAGTTAAGGGTGAGGACGAGCTTTTTCAGGGGAAGAAGGGTGGAGGTGCTGGGTGTGGGGTTAGGGCGACGGTCGAGGAAATATTGCAGGGCTAAGAGACCGTCGTTCTGGGGAATATTCGTGTATAGGGATTTGATGTCCAACGTGAAGAGGAGGTGTGAGGGGCCGGGAGGGAAGGAAAAGTAATTGAAGAGGTGATTAGTGTCGTGTATGTGGGATGGGAGAGCAGCAACTAAACAGGACAGGATGCGGTCAAGGATTTGAAATGAGTTCGGTGGGGGAATTACAGGCAGAAACGATAGGACGGCCAGGATTGTCGGGTTTATGTATTTTGGGAAGGAAATAGATGGTGGAGGTACGGGATGTTCGGACGATGAGGTTGGTGGTGGTGGGAGGGGAGCAGAAGAGGAAATGAGGTCATGGATGGTGGAGGTCACTCGCTGTTGGTCGAAGGAGGCGGAGTCGGAGGAGAGGAGGCGATAGAAGAGGAGATTTTAAAGTTGGCTGAGCGCTTCCTCTCTGTATAGGTCCGCGCGCCACACCACCACTGCTGCAACTTTGCCCGTTTGATGACTATGTCACCGTGGCGACAGAGGTCGGGAGGGGCAATCGATTAAGCACGGGTGAGGTTGGCTCGGACGGATCCTTTTTAGAAATAGAATCGGTTGACCAACACTTTGCAGTCGTGCACGAACAACTATAGGCTACTGAATTGGCCTGAAGGCGGCTTCGATTTGGATGGGTGACGCCCCAACTCCGAAAAGCAATCACGATTGCTGTGACGTTGTGTAGACGTGCTGGAAAACGCGCATAGTTTGATGCGACGCAGTAACTGTCTGACTTCAGTGCGGGTTTCAAATTCGTCGCAGTGGTGCGTGAGAGGCGTGAAGCGGAGTCCGCTATATATATATAAGGGCATTACTATAGATGAATGCTAAAACTCGATGGAAACTGTGTAAAAAAAATTTTAACTTTTCATTTTGATCATTAGATTTAGAAATAGAGATTTCATATAACGGTATTTCCTGACTAATAATGTTTACTTAATGCAAACAAATCGTATATTCAATTGTAATTCTTAGTGCAGCATTTAATAAAAATATATAAAAAGACTTGGCATTTTATGAAGTTTGAAAAGCAACTAATAATCTAAAGGTGATTAGAATAAACTTAAGATTCTCCAAATGATTAAGACATAACATCGACCGATCGAGAAAGGTTTTTCTAACGTAGTCTTTCTTTAACCTTAAATAATGTATTATAAACGCAGAAGCACGCATTTGTATAAATATGAATTCATGCACAGACATACTCACTGACACTCACACATCTATCTATCTATCTATCTACCTATCTATCTATCTATCTCTCTAATATATACGTGTGTGTGTGTGTGTGTGTGTGTGTGTGTGTGTGTGTGTGTGTGTGTGTGCATATATGTGTAGTATATTGTTCCGTAATGTTAAGACTAACCAAAAAATTACTCCATCTAATAAGAGAGAGGTATTATTTAGCAAACACAATATATGTTTTTATGTGCTACTATTAGTTTTAGTTTCATGCGCTGAGAGAAAGACGGACCTTTGGACACAAGCGGTCACGTCTGTCTGGGCATTTCGCACTGGCAAGTAGGTGTTTCTCCTTTTCGTTTTTGCATTACTTGCTTGCATCAGTTTAATAGCTGCGAATGGCCTTGTTCTGTTTCATGTGGTGTATATGTATAATTAATCTTTATGTGATGTATAGATGAAAGGCACTTTTGTGTTTTATATGTAGAATTATTCCTTTTCTTTTATAAATGTATAATTATTCTCTCTCTGTTGTATTTGTAGTGTCATTATATATTTTTTCTATATGTAAACTTATTATATCTCTTCGCGTGTCTTCCTTGTATTTGTCCTTTTATACATTCGGTAGCTATTCCCCGAGGTTACTTTCTCTGGCGCTGCAAACGACAGAGTGATATCAATGTTAAAAGCGCGAAAACAGTAGGGTGTCTTGGACATTGACTAATGAGGAATCAGTTGCAAATTTCCATATAATATGTTTTTTGTATATTTCTACGTTTGATTTTGTTTAATTTTGCATCAAATGTTTCTATTCAACCCTTGAAATATGATATCTATCTATCTATATATATATATATATATATATGTATATATATATGTGTGTGTATATATATAGGGAGAATTCACCCAAAAAAAGCAACAGAAGAAGACAGGTGGTGTAGGAAACAAACAGATGTATTACTATGACGTGCGGGGATTGAACAATTCTTTGCCGTTTCGAGCCTACGCTCTTCCACAGAAAGGAACACAGAAAGAAACAAGGAGAGAAAAATGTGTGTAGTGGTTAGCGATCTATGAAATATTTTATACATTGATATACATAATATTGTGAAGGATGTATTGACTCATAAGATTTCGATGTTGAGTGATATTGCTTCTCAATTTCGAGATACATTTTGCAGTATTATAATAAGAATAAATATTGGAAAGAAGAAACTATACACAACATACATCATAATGAATACAGAATGTAAATGAAAATGACAACATTAGATGTTATACTGAATAAATTTGTTTCACCTTGATTACAGGTAATTATTGTTATGTATTATACTACGATATACAAGTATATGTACACAATGTATATTTGTCTGTGTGTGCGTTTGTATGTTTGTGTGTGTGAGCACGTGTGATTTTTTTTAATACATACTTCTGCAAAACGCTAAAATTTTCCCTTTCTATGATATTTGTAGCTGGATATTCATATTTTCGTATTTTTGTACCGGATAGTTCTTAATCATTATCCATCCTTTTTTATTGACCATTGAATCACTTTCAAATATTGAGGCTTTTTACGCAAGACAGATATTTTAATCTTCAAAACTGCAGCCGTTTTCTTGAACATAATTATTCGAAATACTTTTTATGGTCTCTACATGTTTCAGATTAGGAGCAATGGCACGCAGTTTACTGAGTGTACAGCTTGTTCGATTATACTGAGATGTAGAATAATCATTTATGCTGGTGTTTGGGACGAGCTTTTACAACAAAATATTTCATTTTCGAATTATTTGTCAATAAATTTCACTTCAAGTAGTTTAAGCATATAAAGTTCATATTATTTCAGCGTATTCCGTTTGGAAATCTTAACATTAAAACATCGTATATATTTAGTGTACATCTTCCATGCAAAATGATAAAGGATATTTTCTATACTCGGTAATAAATCTATTCGAAATGAAAACGATAATCAGTATCCTGATTCATAAGTAAAGCAGGTAATAAAATAGTCCGGAATGGTTATCCTCCAAATAGTTTCGAAATCTTAAATATCATTCTTCATTGACATTTTGATTTAAGTAGTGAGCTCGAAGAATCGTAAACGTATCGGAAACTTGTGTTTCCCTTAAATTACATCCTGAATTCATTCAATTCCTACGAATTCAAGAAAACCATTCATCCATTTCAGTTCGTTAAAAGAAAATGCTAATCATATATTGCGGTGGAAATCATCGATTCATACACTGACCTTGAATTTCTTTTAGAGGTATAATTACAGGAAATACTCATGGCTGCATGTGTTTTCATGAATATAGTAAATGCACGAGTATGAGTGTGATGGGAACATATTTGTTTTGGAATTATTGTTCCTCTGGGTTTTAAAGGAGATTGATGCATTTTCTCCTACTACAACTAGTACAACCTCATGCCGGCCGTGCGCATTATATATATACATAAGTATGTTTACAAAGACAACTACGAACTAATATAGTTCTAACATTTGACAGAAACAGGGAGGCTAGTTCGCTGGTGTACTGATAATACTTTTAGTCGAGTTAACAAAGGGATGTGGTTTCGAGTCCCATGCGGATGAGAAAGCTTATTTATATTATATTCATACATTGAAGTGGTGAGGTAAGAAATCTATAGGATAAAATGGAAATGATACAGTATACCACTGGTTAAAGAAAGCATACGATCTCTGTGTCTGCTAATGCAAATCCGATCGAAGCGATACATTATTAAATGTAATACGACCGCAATCATACCGAAGAACTTTGGATCTTATTTCTAGCAAGCAGAGCATCGGAAGAGTATCTTGCTACCTAATTCTTTTATTGAGTAAATTATTATGACACTACTCAAAAACTTGATTTCAAATTTAGGTAAATTTCCTTCAGCACTGTTTTTGTTGCACTAACGTGAGTGAAAATATTGTCAGAGGTTTTAGCGAATAGGTCATATAAAATCTATCAATGTCAGGATTACTCGTTTAGCCAATTTCGAAGCGTTAAGTAAATTAGTAATATCATTGTAGATGTTTTAAGAATTGAATTTCTTAAATAAGAAATGACTGTTGCTTTTATTCGTTCATGCAAATAAAATCTCTGTGATGTCAACAATCGTTGATAGTAAGAAAATTAATTATAATAGACTACAACAATATGCTGTCGAACAACAAACTGAAAGAATGAAAAATACAATAAAAATTCATGTTTTATACGTAAATATATATTTCTTTAGTTTGTGTATTAAATGAAACTAACACAATTATATTATAAGCAATTTGTAATTTGTTTCCGTGAATTAATAACAATAAACAGAAAACAATATTACTAAAAACGGACATAACATGTTATAGAAATTATTAGAAAAGCTACGACATGGCTCGTAATATCTAAACTATAACTGGATTAAGCAATAGTTACAGCGATATTTATGCGGAGACATAGACGATATATTTGTTAATGGTGATGATGATGATGATGATGATGATGATGATGATGATGATGATGATGACAGCGACGACGACGATCATGATCATGTTCATGACGACGACAACGAAGACTACAACAAAAACCTACGACAACGATCGCGTCGATAGACTGTAGAAAGAAAAGGTGTCTCAGGTGGAGATGAACAAAATTAATTGCAATAGTGAGGAAGAAAATTAGCCAGAAGAAAGTAGGCTATTAATAACTACATTGAAGGAAAAAGGTCGAGCACCTTTTACTTCTTGACACGAATTATATATGTTGGACAGTGAAATGAAATTATGATTACTGATTTCGGTGTAGATATATATATTATTTATATGCGCGTGTTGAAACATATGTGTCAGTATGTGAAATTCTGTGTTCATGAGTGTTCCTTTGCATTTATTATTGTGGGAAGGCCGAGGCGCATCAAGCTTTTTTTTCAATATAAATGCATTCATGCTAGTTTGGAGTGTGCATATTACAACACCGAAACATTTCAAGCCGTGGAGAGTAACCACTGAGGTGGATAGTATTGTCGTAATTGATGCGCTGAAATTTTGTGCATTACTTCATTCCGTATGTGGTTTGGAAGCAGCGTGGATGAACGCACAAATTAAGCTAATTCGGCAACATAAGCATTATCAGTTCAAACTGGGCAATAACGCTGCAGAAGCAGTGAAAAATACTTGAAGTGCGGAAGGTTAAGTCGCAGTTGATCACAGTACACTAACTGTATGGTTCAACAAATTTAGCTCTGATTGCAAGAATGTCTACTATCAGCAAGGGGGAAAATTTCACTACGAGTTCGTTCTGGAGGTGGACCCAACGCTGACAACCAATACTCGGAACAGCTGGACCGTGCTTATGCCACTATGCTGCGAAATGCTCAACATTGGTTACCAGAAAGTGATCTCTTCTTCAGCAAGAACTTATACCCGCGAACGACCCATAATAAACTCCAGGAACTTCAAGGAATCGAACTGATACAACGCTCAGTAAGTTGTCCGGACTAAGCATCTTCTAATTATTAATTGTTCCAATTCATGGTTTACTTCACGCTCTCGCGACGCTTCAGCAATCAAGAGGACCTGGAAGTATATGTGAGGCACTTCGCCGAGGAGAACAACTGTATGAAAGAAATAGTAATGGCATGGCTTCAAACGGTGCAACACGATGGATTCTACACTTGAATTACAGGCTGTTTTTTTTTTCTTTCTGTAAATTTACAAATAAAGCAAATTTATTGAAACAAACGATACATGTTCCCTATTACATGGGAAAATGAAAGTGAATCTTCATATTTCAACATAAGCAAGGCTGGCTTCAACCACATTCCTCAAACGGCCATGGATGGAATGAATAACATTCTGAGGGACATCATCTGGGTATCATTGAGAACCTCCTGAATCTGTGTCTCCAAGCCCTCAAATGCGCGAGGTTGTGTGTTGCACACATCCGCTTTTATGTAACTCTACTGGTAAAAATCACATTGAGTGAGAACTTGACTTCTTGCAGTTCTGAACTCCAAGATGTCAAGTTCTCACACAATGTGATTTTTACCAGTCAGAGTCTTCAAGTTTTAGCTCCTGGACGTAATGGGATTTCCATCGATGAAAATTCAATTCTTTATGCAACAACGTACGTATTGTGTATCTTGCTAGTCCACTTTCACGAGATACCTGGCAAGTTGATTTTTGCGGGCTGCGATAAAACATTTCCTGCAGTGTTGCCATGTTCACCACTGATCACGTACTCCACTGATCAGAATGAGGTTGGACGGCTGCTTCTCCTTGCATCGTTCACAGAGCCCGTGGTCATCAACTTTGCATGACAGCTTTTTGTCTCCGGATGTAGTGTTGCAGGCTTACATTTCCATGCACGCTACCATCTCTGACCCAAAATAATGAAATTCTACACATCAAATCGTGCTGTTATCCTAGTTTGCTCCTGAAAGTCAAGCGACCGGCCGTCTAGAAAATAGGAAAAAAGAAATATGACAATAAAATAATAAAAATTCCCCATTAATGTTGTCCGTTGAAAAAAAATGTTTTCGTCATGACTTCAGTGATATTAAAAATTCTATAAGCAAACGAAAAAAATAAATCACAGATACTTATATATAGCCATACATAACACGCGGCTGAAATGAAAAGTAAAAACTTGATTTTATCTGATGCATAAGCACAGTTATTCATCCTTTTAATATAATTATATATCGATATATATATATATACATATATGTGAGTGTGTGTGTGTGGGTGTGTGTGTGTGTGTGTGTGTGTGTGTGTGTGTGTGCGCGTCTGTGTGTATGTATACATGTATATTGATAGATAGATATACATATATACACACATGCATACATACATACATACATACATACATACAGACAAACAGACAGAGAGGCAGACAGACAGACAGACAGAGAGGCAGACAGACACACGCACACACTTACGATATATATATATATATAT
>NC_068981.1:61678231-61680953 GCF_001194135.2 Octopus bimaculoides
GGTACAGAATATAGATTGGTAAAAGTTTTTATTTTTCATTTCCTTTCGAAATTATCCCTAAGTTTTGTGGTATGTAGTCTTTTGCTGCTATTTCTAGCGAGTAGATGTTCTATTATAGGCATCTCTGCATTTTAAATGAATAATACATAGTCTATTGACTGTTTTTTTTTACTCTCGCTAGACCACTGGGGGTAAATAAAATTTCTAAAAATTTTTTTGCTACCCTATAATTTATTAATAATGATAAAATTCTTTTTGGATAATTTTCTGAAAGAATTTCGGCATTTTTGTATTTGCTGCCGATTAGATAAACCGCAAATACGCGGTATATTTTAAAAAATTAGACATAGGAACACGAACCACGCTGCTTATTGACTCGTGCTTCATATGTTGTCTGGTCATTTCTGCTGATGATAGTCCGACCTTGTAAGATATATAATTTTTATCTTACTAAAATTGACTTGAAACCATGGTACAGAATATAGATTGGTAACAGTTTTTATTTTTCATTTCCTTTCGAAATTATCCCTAATTTTTGTGGTATGTAGTCTTTTGCTGCTATTTCTAGCGAGTAGATGTTCTATTATAGGCATCTCTGCATTTTACATGAATAATACATAGTTTATTGACTGTTTTTTTTACTCTCGCTAGACCACTGGTGGTAAATAAAATGTCTAACATTTTTTTGCTACCCTATAATTTATTAATAATGATATATATATATATATATATATACATCCTATAATCTCGTTTACGGGAAACATTTTGAGTGCGCATATCTGAACTATTTTACTATGTCGGCTGCAGCCTAACGGTGCTAAGTTTCAATAGCGGTGTTATGGGGCTGTATCGAGCTGTACCGATATAATTTGTGCGTTCATTTCATAAGGCGCTATGGTATTAAATTTGGAAGCAACAAATGTATAACTGAAGGATATTTATTAAATTTCATCAATCAAATCATTGATTGGGGCATGTGGACCGTTCTGTGTATATCTGTTAGGTAAGAATAGAAAGTGACAGGGAGAGAGAGAAAGGAATGATAATGATAAATTCGAGGGAGAGTGTATGGTGCCTTGCAACAACACACACTCTTCCTTCTTCTTTATCATTACCATTACCAAAACAAGCCTTGATGAGAATTACAAATGCACCATAAGAGATTGATCACAAAAATGCAATGGAATATCAAGTTTTGATTATTTTACTTATCACACAAAAGTGAAATTTCGTTACTTTTAACGTCGTTCTGTGCGCTATGCTATTTGTACAATGTAGAAAATATTCCAGGAATACTGCTCAACCAATGTAGGTTGCATCGCCCGACCCAGGAATAAAAACAGCAATCTTATGTTCATTAGTCCAACACCCGAATAGTCACGCGCCTTCACCACATTTATAAAATTCGCCGAAATCGTTAAACATTATTTTTTGAAAATACCTTCTCCGACTTAATATTTAAAAGCTACAATTTTAATTAACCTTAATATATGATTTTTATCAAGATATATCTTTTTGTGCCCACCAATAATTTGGTATCCTGTTGCGTAGAATTTTTCACTGATTACCTCCGCCTTAGCGAAGGCGGAGATATTGTTTTCAATTGTGTTTGTTTGTTTATTTGGCCGTGGACAAGATATCTGAAAAACCGCTAGATGGATTCAAGTGATGTTTGATCCCGTTGACTGGCACAAATTGATTAGATTTTGGGATCGATCCGGTACCGGACAAGAAATCTGGATTACTTTTCCTTAATTTTTGAGAGCCGTCGGGTTCCTTTTTTAGTATTCTAGTTTGTAAGAATAGTCGAGTTTATTTCAGATATTCTCATTTTAAAAATCATCTCTGACTAATAGTTGAGCGGACGTTGGTGTTGCCTTGGTGAAGATTTGCGTTGTCTCAGTGTTCTTCTTATTGTTTATATTTCAAGAAAATTAAGTTCATATGGTCTAACAATAATACTTGATTAAGTTAGGTTTGTTTAAATAATATTGATTGAAAATATAATACATCAACATCTCTTGCCGCATACACCGTATTATCTGCAATACTCTTGCATAAAGCTATATTTATATATTGTGATACGCTGATACAATAGTATAATGAATGCCCTTTGATCAACTTGCAAATCAGTTTAATCCCATAAGATTTCATCCTCAAAATTTATCTCTTCTAATTCGCCGTGGTAATAAATGACGACTGATTTATTATTGAAAATGTTCGCATATTTTCATGTCGATCACAATCTGGAAGCGAACCACCGTATAACCCTAACAGTTTCTCTTTCTCCGCTATTTGTCTTTCTTTCTTTCTTTGCATGGTCTCTACCGATTACCTTGCAGATAATCAATATTGTCCCTACAACGTCTTATTTTATCCCTCGTCTATTTCTTAAATCTTCGCCGAGTCCTACATATATTATCACAACCACCAAGTATTTAGCGGATTTCATTTCAAATATATTTCACTTGTGATACATTGGTTAAGATAGCACTTCAATTCTCAATTTTCACTTTGTATTATTTTCTAGTCCATGTATGTGACAATAAACACACATGTATTATAGCTTTACTTGCACACACACACACACACACACACACACACACAACAAGCGCGCACGTGCATATATGTGTGTGTGTACGTGTGTGTGTGTGTGTGTGTGTGTGTGCACGTATGTGAGTGTGCATATATGTGTGTATCTATCTATCTATCTATCTATATA
>NC_068981.1:61682321-61683172 GCF_001194135.2 Octopus bimaculoides
ATATATATATATAAATGTACTCATATTATATATATAAGCGTATACATATATATATATATATATATATACATACACACACACACAGACACACATATATATGCATGTGCGGGCGTGTGTTTATGTGCGTATGTGTGCGAGTGAAGTTATAATACGTGTGCATATTTTGGGGTTTTTTTCTGTGTTGGTATGAACAAGATTGTTATATCTACTTTGGATAAAGTTCACAACGTTTGTGTCCGTGGATTCGACATCAATGCGCCCTGTGGTTTGTAAGTCAATTGTAGATGATGCCCATTCAGAAATGTCAGGGAGGTGATAAAAATAGGTTAATCTGCCTAAAAGTGCGTGTCGTATGACGTGACTACGCATAAGTCACCAAGATATAGAAGCAATGAGTGCAGACAACAACATTCCGTGTGTTAATCTAAAGTTGATAGAATAAAAGTAAGAGCTCCATGAACGTTCACGCACATATTAAATTTCTTACAGAGTGATCATCTAAAAGAGGGAATAGTGATGAGTAGAAACCATAAAGTAGTTGATTTTGACAGGAGATTGTCATGAAAGACAGTGGCTAGCTTTTACTGACATCATGTACATCAAAGCTGATTGGAAGCAGATCATTATGATACATTTTTCTAACCACGAATACGCTAAACAAGAAATAACACTGTTTGCATTTGTCTACGTTTATAAGTTGCGTCAAAAGTTCATACATGCAATCTGCATTGCAATGCAATATATAAACGCACAATCACAATCGCATAGAGGGGAACAAACACACATATATAATGAAATACAGAAACGCAGATATATATATATATATATATATATATATATATATATATATA
>NC_068981.1:61683796-61688200 GCF_001194135.2 Octopus bimaculoides
TATATATATATATATATATATATATATATATATGTATGTATGTATGTACGATTTTACATATATTTATGTATCTATATATATATGTATATGTATATATGTATATGTAGAGATAGATAGATAGATATAGATATAGATATATATATATATAAACATATATAATATACATAAATAAATATATACATATATATATATATATGTGTGTGTGTGTGTATGTGTGTGCGCGTGTGTGTGTGTGTGTATGTATGTATGTATGCATGTATGTATTATTCTGATATTCTTGCATGTGTTCGTTTGAATGCCTATCTATTGTCATGTGATTTATGCGATTTATAACTAATGTTATCTTTATAATATTCCATAACTAGTTTTCAGCGCCTCATCTATCTTCATTACGTGAGCTAAGTAAATATAGCCTTAGACAGCTAGTTACCTCATAAATCAAGCACTTCTCACTCTATATCTAGTAGAAATCTTCAGTAATAGTATTTAGGCTTATTGTACATAATTATATAGGAGTCTTACTAATATACTGGAAGACAGAAACGCGTATGTATACAGAAATATATGTATGCATGTGTGAGTGTTTGAGTGTATGTGAGTGAGTGTGTGAATGGGCGGGTGAGAGAGTGCGTGAGTGAGTGACTGAGGAAGAGAGGGAGGGAGGGAGTGAATAAGTGAGTGAGTGATTCAGTCTGTCAGTCAGTCAGTGTGAGTCCGTGACAGAGTGAGTGATAGAGAGAGCGAGAGAGGGAAATGTCGCCAGTAATGCAATTTCGTTCGAACTTTTAAGTTAGCTAGTTAAGTATTTTTCGTTTGTCTCACCGTTAGAGAATCAATTTTCTTTCCCTGTTGCATATGTTGTTTAAAGTTTAATATGGAGGATACTTAATAATGCAATTTGCGTATTGGTTGTGACAGAGCCATTAGTAAATAAGTAAATTTATCAGTGCTAACAGTATAGAATAAGGAAGAAATATTTAAGATGCGGTGGCATAATAACACTAGATTTTCCGTCTTACTGTGAAACATGTTCCATCACTGAGGTAACAGCTAAAGTTTTTATATATAATAAAAGGCAACGAAGAGTAAATGAAGCACAAAACATTATAAAATATAATAAAAATGGAGAGTTCATGGTGTAGATACAATGGTTGATTAAGTTTTAGGAAGACGAATTTCTGAAAAGTCATGGAAAACCATTCATAGGAAAGATAAATAGTTAAAGCTGAATTATTTCTTGCGGATAGCTGGGTGGAAAGGATGTACAGTTGGTTATAGTAAAACGCCTGTTATATTTTTGACATATGGAGATGTGTAGGAAATTTTGAGATAATGTTAAATTAATACGTTAAATATTGAAAGTAAAACAAAAAAGTTTCCGTATAGAGAGAGAGAGAGAATGAAATTATAATTTTTGATCTAAAGAACTACGATGTGCTATAGATGGCTGCCAATGAATAGGATGTTTAAGTAATTATCTTATGTGGGAGAAACAAAATAAATTTGTATGCTCTTTACACTATAAATTCATCAATTTCAGTTAACATACCCTGATAGAAATTATCTCACCTATAATGGTAAATTCAACAGAAGCACACTATGTGTTCAAAATATCTAAGGTATTTAATGTTGCTTCTTTTCTTAATCAGTATTAATACAAATCTGCTGGCAATCACCAAGGTTCTAACTAATAATCAATTATTTTTCTTTGTCGATTGAGAAATAATTTCCTTTTTTGCTTTATGACTAGGATCATCTCAAAGGAATATTAATCATAATAAGCATATTGCTTTCAATAGGTAGTGAAGCAACGTTCTTGAGTTAAGCAAGTACGTGGCAAGAAGGATGGGTGTTACTTGTAAAGATTCTAAAGGTTTCATTTAACAAGAAGGATGCACACACTCACAAACACACACGTGCACGCGCACGCGCACACGCACACTCACACATATGTATATATATATATATATATATATATATATATATATATAGAGAGAGAGAGAGAGAGAGAGAGAGATAGATAGATAGATATATAGATAGATAGATAGATACACATATATAATAGATACCAACATGTTTCAAACAGCAGCCAAAACTTGATTCTAAAACCACATTAAATGTTCGTACAGCACCAGGAGAGAAGACAATTAGACAAAATAAACTAGCAAAAAAAAAACATTACTGAATAATTCCAGATCCCGGGTTTCTGGCCCTGCATGAGAAATGCTCTGCATTTAATGTTGTTTTAGAATCAAGTTTTGGCTGCTATTTCAAGCATGGTGGTAGCTCTTAGATACCCTTAATTATATTTTAATAATAATTATTACCTCTGAGGTTTTTATTCCCATGCTGGCCACCTGATAAGATCGGTATTTGAAATAACGATCTTATCCTTATTTACATAATTATATATATATATGGAGATAGAGAGACATAGATAGATAAATATGTATATACTGGTGAGAATATATGCATAACGTTTCCTAATCTATCTCTCTCTCTCTATCTCTCTCTCTCTCTCTCTCTCTCTCTCAATCTCCCTCTCTCTTGAAGACATATATACACACATATATAAGCACACCTCCCTTCAGTTTCCTCCTTATTCTGCTTCCACCATCTTCCCATAACCCACACAACTTGCTTGCACCTTATGCAAGCTAGTATCAGCTCTCATCTCTCCAAAATACACACCTTTCACAGATTTCACCCTTTTGCTTAATCCATCTTATTATCTAGTCCCTCACCCCGGTTTGTTGCCCACTTTTTTTCATTCTCTACCTCAACCGCGCGAAACACTGCAAACTTCAATCACGCGGCCCCTTCCTCTTTTTAAAGTAGTCCTTCCGTTCCACCTTCGAATTCTCCTCTTCTGTCTCTACTACTACTGTCACTCGACATTTCTATTACCATCTACCACGCTTCTTTTATCAGTTCTATCCACCATAAACCACAGACTCATACTCTTATTTCAGCTTTTCCGTCTCCTATCCTACTCACCTTTCCAACATACTATCACCTACTACATCAGCGATTCTTTCGCCTACATCTTCAGGAACGTAATTTAATGCATCCACTATTCTGTCATTCCCTTCACATTGGTCAAATTGGCCGGTGCTTAGCTGATCGGTTGGCCAAAAATCTCAGGTACATCAAATGTTTCGACAAAGGAAAGAATTTCACTCAGCTGACTCAACCTTGTTCTCGGTGATTAGAATTTAAATGGAATTTACATTCTCAGTAATTTACTTCAAAAGAATTATGCATGTATCTGTGTTGCTATATGTATGCATATATATATATATATAGGTGTTTGTGTGTGTGTATTTATATGTTTGTGTGATAAGTGCGTGTGTGTGTGTGGTGCGTGCGTGCGTGTGTGTGTGTGTGTGCATGTGTGAGTGCATGTATGTATGCATTCATATATGGTAATTAGAGGTTTCTAACTTCTTCATCCTCATAGGTTTCTACTATACTTGGGTTCTTCTTGGATATGTATAGAATTTTGGCACCGTGTTATTCCGAGTACTTGCAGCTAAATGAATACCAATAAGACCGGTGAAACCGTCATGTAGGAAGTTGAATAGAAAACGCTGGGGAAAAATTATCCTTGTATTTGCTGAAACTCAATAGAAAGTTACGTTCAGGATATATATTTTTATTTATTGAAATGATTGTATCAATGTTTGTTTCCGTCAATCGCGAAAGTAAATATCAACAGAGTTTAGTCAAATTCAGGCTGCGAAATTCTTTGTGTGGAAAGTCAGGTTTTGATCGTACGTAAATCAATTCATCAAATATCTTAAGATACATTCAAGTTGAATTTAATTTGGTGCGTGGGATTCAGGAGGCTATGTTATAAATGATTAAGGATCCCTTGTCTGTTTCGATTCTAGATATTTCGCTATAGATGAATGCGTGTATGTAACTGGATGGTATTACATATACATCCAAATGAATGCCAAAGGATGTTATATTTAACTGTGAGTAAACACTTATGTTGGGGGATATGTATGCATAAACAATATATAAATCAAGAAATGTATATATATATACATATTTGTATACGTAGATAGATATATAGGTATGTGTGCGTGTGAGTATGTGCGTATATGTGTGCGTGTGTATGTGTGTATGTTTTTTTTGTGTGTGTTTATACGCGGGTAAATTTATATAGATATGTGTCTGCATGCTGTGCGTAGTCTTGCAAGCTTAAATGATTTTCCGTTATATAATAAAATCAACTCTGGGCTAATGAAACCTGCGTAAGATATTCTCATAAATATTTTATAGGAAACCTCACGTTACCACCTTTTTTCCTACATATGTTTCCTGCAGCATTCAAACCGGGACTAGTCAAGTAAGATTAACATTTCAATACACAGAATGTAATTCACACACAAATAT
>NC_068981.1:61688397-61692311 GCF_001194135.2 Octopus bimaculoides
TTTGTGCCTTATTATTAAACACACTCACCGGTTCAGCTTCCACTAATTTACTTCTTTATTTTTTCTTAAATTTTCGATGTGTCTTGCAAACTTTTCAATAGTCGTTGATTTTGTCCGTTCTCAGAGCTGCTCAGAGGACGGACAGAGTCAAAGACTACTGAAAAGGTTGCAAGACGCAACGAGAAGTTTAGCACGAGAAAGAAAATACGGAAGTAAATCAGTGGAAACCGAACCGGTGAGTGTATTAAAGAATAAGGCACAAAAACAGAATGACTATCCCCAGACACAACAAAATATGCTTCAACACACGAACTCGCATAAAGAATCTTGCAAACCAAATCCATACATAGGAAAAATTCATTTTTTAAAATAAGAAACAGTTTATAAGAACCCCTTGATCCCCTAATCGGACCCATTTTGATTTCTATCTTTGGGGGCAACTGAAAGACATGGTGTATCACGAAATCATTTGAAGGAACGCATCACCAACTCATTTGCACAAGTATCACCAGAAGGGCCATTACGAGTTCACAATGTGTGGTGTAAACGTATTACGATGCGTATTGAAAACAATGGTAACCATATAGACCCTGTTAAATAAAAATAAAAAACTGTTCTTATAAACTGTTTCTTATAAAATGATAAATTGTTCCTATGTATGGCGACTTTTGAATCACCCTGGTGCACCGCCGTAAAGGGTTTTTAGTGGAAGAAATCGACCCCATGACTTATTGTTTGTTAGCCCTTTCCATCGGATGTTTTGCTAAAAGAGAAACTAAAAGAGCTAATAGAGACACTGGAAGTCCCAGTCAAATGCATTTCAATATATATTTGAAGAAGAATAAAATCATGCAAATTATGCAGCAAGCGTGTATGATAAATGAAATAAGTAAATAAAAGAATTGCTCATGAAGAACAATTTATGGAACTGCTGTAACCCACAAAAAGTGGACGAAGGGCTGAGCATTTTATGAGTTTGCAACTAGAAAGCTTGCGACTGTGCGCTCCAAAAGAGGATTCTGTTGTCATTAGCCACGGATACTGTCACAGCAGGTATAGACAATTATTCAGACAGAGAGGAAATATGGAATTGCAAAATGTAATCGATGTTAGAATATATCATATGAGGAATCATATCTTCATCATCTGTAATGGCTTTATAATTTTATCAGCTAAGATTTGCTCAGATATTTGTATTTTGAGATAACAAACTCAAATTCATCAGCTCTATATGACAAACTACAGAGGCGCTGAAGCCATTATCACCCCCCCCCCCAAAAGAATAAGTAAGTACACTTATGTAATACAGTTCTATATTTAAGAGATGAGGAATTATGTACATTAATTACATTATTTACATTTGACGGTTATTTGTCCTCATCTGGAGGGTATATCAAACGAAATGTGTTAACAACAAACAAGATGAGGACAAATATCCGTCAAATGTAACAAATGTAAGGAATGTACTTATGTAATGATTGTTCAAATTTAAAAGAATAGGACCTAATGGGGATTTAAAAATACGTAATTGTATATTAATTGGAATACATATTCTGCAGTAATGATGCATGATATTTATACATAAAAAGTGAAATAAGCGTCATAAGTATTTTACATTTCACAGTAATAAGCTTTAATGACCTCTATCTTTACAGGTCTCTGAATTAATGAAGTAACATATACAGGATGATACAAAGCAACGTGTGACTTTAGTATATAAGCGTATTTGTAAATATATTTTTACCACGAAGAATGGTTATCAGCTTACTTATAAAGCTGTTAATGTAAACTTGAATAACAATTTAACAACATATTATTACAAATAGTTATAAAGTAGTATTTGGATAACATCAAAAAATATATTCACTAACTTCGATTAAAAGAATAAAATATATGTCGTTAGAACTTTAGATGCATATACCACAAAATGAAAATAAATATAATGGAAACGCAAATGACGTGTGGTTACAGAATATCGTACAAAAAATTTAACAGGGAAAGGTTCTACAATATCTAATACCTGAGATAAACATGGTTAAAAAATAAAACGGAATTGTTGATTTAGAAGTACAGCACTCAGTGTTGACGCTGTAAGATTATTAGTAGTATAACAAGATCGTTGACTTCCAGCACGGAATCAACAAATACGTGTAACATAGCAGAATACATCAACCGCAGGGTATGTAGGAAAGAAACAAAATAAACAAATTGGTAACTACGCCATCTTTCATCGCCAACATGTCGTCCGGTGAGGAAGGGATCCAGAGGAATAGAGTCACTGTTTTTATACACCTGAAATTAAACTAAAATTGGGAAATGCCAACAGGAATAAAGTTGGATAAGATGTATGAGAAATAATATCAGAAGAATAAACAGTAGTCATGTATTAGCATCTGCTGATATGTCCATAATTCAAGAATGGAGCTCATCAGTCATATATTTTTCACATTCTACCAAGATAGAGATTGCGTTCAAATCAAATTATTAATGCAGCGCTAGATAATATATCTTTTCTTTGCTTGTTGCTTTTATTTCTTTACTAATAAAAGCAAGAAGCAAACTAAAAGGTATACATAAACCGAGGAAATAGAATACAGTATGCAAGCAGAAACCTTTAGCCTTAAAAATGGACGCTCTCGTAAATCAGAATCATATTGGGCAACGAACTTTAGCAAAAAAACAAGTAGGTTAAAATATCGGTAATATTCTTTACACTCTAGGCACAAGTCCCAAAATTTGGGGGGAAGGGGCAGTCGATTAGATCGACCTCAGTATGCAACTGGTACTTAATTTATAGAACCCGAAAGGATGAAAGGCAAAGCTGACCTCGGCGAAATTTGAACTCAGAACGTAAAGACAGACGAAATTCTGCTAAGCATTTCGTCCAGCGCGCTAACGATTCTGCCAGTTCGCCATCCTTACCATTTGTTTAATTATGTTGTGAGAAGTTCTGTTACGAAAGTAACGCTAATATTAATTTCAAATTTAACACATGTCCAGCAATTCTGAAGTAGGGTAGAACCATTACATCGCCCTCAAAAATCAACTGGTACTTATTTTATCTATCTCGAAAAAATGAAAGGTAAAGTTGACCTCGGCGGAATTTGAACTCAAAAGGTGAAGACAGACAAAATGCCTCTAAGCATTTTGCCAGGCGTGCAAATTATTCTGCCAGATCGCCATCTTAAATGTAACATTTATATAACTGAACATTTTCATTGAAACATTGAATCATTTTACTGTTACCGATAGACAGTAAAAGTCTTAATATCCCGGATGATAAATATAATTTATGTTAAACGGTGTCATACATCAATAGAAAATAAATATCTTTTCAACGGTTTTACAAGAGTTCAGGCACATACAGTATTCCTGAACATGACGCTGACCAAAAATGAAACAGTAACCTAAAAATTTACCAGCTATCGTAGGTTAAATAATACCTATGAGGACACACTGAATATATTCACTCCTAGACCAACCGACATAGTTAGATTAAGAAATGATGACACATTCTACAAAGCCATGTAAACCGTGAAATTTCATCAAGGGTTATAACTTTTGATCAACATGTGATAAACGGTTTCCTATACGGTCAAATATACAAGGCAACGCATCAATTGCAGCAGAATGGTAAAAAGTGTGTTATTACTACTGATAGAAATCACAATACATTTAAAGTCTATTGGAGTGTCAGGAATACGTAATACTAGACACATGGCAGCTGATAATCCTTCTAGAAAAATCCTTCAAGAGATACGAACCGAATTATCATTAAATGCAATATAAACAAATAAAAAACTGAAAAAACAACAATAATGTAAATATCTGCAAGAACCAAATTGAATATATATATGTGCCCGTGCGTATGTGTGTACACACACACACACACTTATATATATATATATATATAT
>NC_068981.1:61693729-61697216 GCF_001194135.2 Octopus bimaculoides
CCAGCTATACCAAGATCACGCAGTTTGTGGCATATCACACCATGATCCACTTTGTCAAAAGCTTTTGCAAAATCAACGTATATTACGTCCACATTTGAGTTGTTGAGTAACTGCCTCAACACCCAGTCGTAATTTTGTAAGAGCTGGGTCAGGCAGCTCCTACCTGGTCGAAAGCCATGTTGGGTATCACTCAGCAATTTATTTTCTTCAAGGAATGCGATTAGTTTTCCTCTGACTATCCTTTCCATGACTTTGCTGATGTGTGAAGTCAGAGAGATCGGCCTATAGTTTTTGGCATATATATATATATATATATACATATATATAAATATATATACATACACACACAATCACACACACTTATACATGTATATACATATATGTAAGTATGTGCGTGTGAATGGATATATAAATATAGATACGAATGTATGCATGAACATCTTAAACAATCAGCTGATAAGTGAAAATATATACAAGAAAATAAAGACTCCCTCAAACATATATTATATACAACTTTATTCCGACAAAATAGTAGGATATAGATAAAAACTAAAGCGAAAATCGAAACATTTTGGAAGAATATTTTAATCAGTAAGTAGAACAAAAAATCATGTTGCTAACCAAGGTAAGTAGAAACAAAGATTCAATAAGAACTAAAAAAGAAACACTTTGACCAAGATATTATTGACAATTGTAGAAGACACATCAAATTAGTTACAACACATGATGAGAATACAGCAATATTTCATCGCAGTTATTTGCTCATTGCTTCATAGTTTTCTATTTTCGATTTCCTTTTATATCTACGAAATAGCTTGTAAACCCCCGAACTTGGAGAATCACTATTCTACTGGCATTATTATCAATGAACATATTCATCTGTCTCTTATCTTCTCTACCCGGTAGTGTCTTATCTTTGGTGTTGCAGCAACACCAAAGGATTAAACTATACGTTACGTCCTTTGTGTATTGAAAATGATGAATGGTTATATGTCTCAGCAACATTGATTTGACCTTTGAGAGTCGACAATGATGAATTTTATTCATTTTCAACACAGACACGTGAATATTTTATACATTTCAGAGCAATACTTTTCGTAGTGTAAATGGCAATAGATATAATACATAATAAACGTATCACTTTTTCAGTCGAGACTCATTATAACCATTTCCCAAAATTATAAAAGTTTGCAAGAACGTAAACCTACCTACGCATAAAGGCAGACGCATACAGTCTCATTCACATATACTGACACGATCACATGTGGGCTAAATAGTTGCATAAATGGATGTATAGAGACAATTTAAATTTAAAAGATTTAAATCAGAATTTATATATTAGCCATGAGTTTGGTGTAAAGAATTTGCCACATTTGCGACAGGTATAATAAATGAACACACAGGCCTACTTTGTTCCTCACGCTTTCGACATTCAAAACCTTTATGTACGTGCACACGTACTCACGCGCGCGCAAACCAACACACACGCACGGATGCACACATACACACACACGCACACACGCACGCACGCACGCACGCACGCACAGATTCATACATACACAAGTGCGCTCGCATTATATGAAACATTAACATCCTTCAACACCGTATCTTAAGGGACATTGACGTAGAGGCTTTAAAACAAATAATGCAAAGAAAACAACTGGCTGAACGTGAACTTGCATGCGTTTATTTCGGGGTTAATACTCATTTCTATGGAGAAAATTGAGGGACATATTGAACAGATAGTTTTTTCTAGTTACATGCAAGTCTTCTATATTAGCTCAGGCACAGAATGGTCGGGTTGCAAAAAACAGTTTGCTTTAAGTAATTCTCATCTATTTTAGGCTGATAAATGAAATTTATAAGTGAGGAGATTCCATTTGATTCTGAAATCACCGATAATATGTTCGATTGCCTAAATATTAACTGTAAAATTCTGAACGCGTGCCTATCTCAAATAATTCCTGTAATGATGTATTTCTTTCTGATTGTTTCTTAATCTGAGTATGCAGCTTCAATATGTGCCCATGCTGAGGCCATACTTAGTGCACGAGATTGTTTGCAGCAACTGTAACGGTTACCACATCGGGCGATTTGCTTGAAACACATGCATTGGCATTAAGAGACGTGCGAATGGGTCATTGTAAAATCACCTGGAAGAATGCCGTACTCAAGACTTCACGGCGAAAAAAGTCGCATTGCCAATTTCAGGATCAAAGGAAACAACCCCATTGGAAAAGTGGAATCAACTATTAACGAGTTAGACGAAGTAGTCAGGTTACTACAACTCTCTAAATCTGCATATATCACAAAACACACAGAGCATTCACATAATTGAAATAACCTATTAGTAGACCTCATTCTCAATTTTTTTCTGACGATGGTTTATTTTCCTTGAAATATAGAATTAGAAGTAAAGTGAAAAAGTTGTTTTGTTTTCATTTATTCTGCTTGAATTATATTTTACGCTTTGCCTTCCATTGTCTTTTAAACAATCTGTTTTAACATTGACATTGAACAATCATACACAAAACTCATATCTTATATGTCTGTGAGTAATGGACGTTTACTTGCTTATTATTGAATGTGGAAGTATATGTACGTAAACATTTATACATGATTAAATACATATATATGCGTGGGTGGGTGTATGTATATACATCAATAGATGCTGACTCAATGACAGACACGGAGCGACATATGCTTATCATTTACAATTGTGCTTCTCAGACTATACGGTCTGTGTATATATATATATATATATATATAGTTATTAAAACATAAATTAAAAACGTTATTTGTACATATCTTGCAGGAGGTAACCCTGAGCTATGTATAGAGGAAATTTAACAAATACGCACATCGAAGCACAAATTTATTCACACCAAGCTTGCATGACATACCAAAACATTTATGAAATAGGTATCTCAGTGTCCCACCCACAGTTAGGTGGGAAAGGAAGGACAGAAGAACGTATTCTAAGCTCCATAACCAACCTGGCTTATATTGTTTCCAATTTGTGTTATCAAACATAAACAAGACAGCCAGCAAACGAATAACTAAAAACGTTATATTAGAAGCACTACACTTGAGTATAAGGTTATCAGGTACACAACTATAACAATTCCCAAAGAGGCATGCCAAAACAGTAACACTAAACTTCACCTAGTTAGACAGAACTCTTACTTCGGACAGTAACGGATCTGAAATAGCGCTCAACCGCACAAACAGAACAAATTCCAGTTTGGAAACAACCTCATCCTTAGCACTAACTAACAGATTTATTTATACTGCTTCGAAACTAGCCAAATTGTCAGACCCTTAAGATGAAGAGAAAACTATTACCAAGTTTCATGTTCCTCTGTCCGTTCTTTCTTAGCGACCTTAGATTTACGTCCTTCGGCAGGGATGAGTGAAAAAAAAAAAATATATATATATATATATATATATATATATATATATGACTGAAAAATATATATATGTGAGT
>NC_068981.1:61698060-61702977 GCF_001194135.2 Octopus bimaculoides
TATATATATATACGATAGGTATCATTACATCGCTTTCCTTATAAGGCATATGCACAAACACTGAAACTATACAATAAGGAAACCGGTAGAGTATCATGAACCGTTGAGCATAACTATCTATAAAATAATCAATTATTCCCATCATTTGCTTTTGGAATAGTCTCAAAAATTTCACTCAGAACTTTATTCAGTAAGGCAATAGTTAAGGTTGTTTAAAATTATAAGCGCATAATTTGAATGTGTAATACGAAACACTATGTCTGACACTGTTATCTCCATGTTGGATAGTTCTCTCGATCTTAAACACGAGATCAAATTGAGTTTGCTATTTTTATTTGAAATTTAATGAAGAACGTGTGCACTCTAGACGGTGTTTTCGTGTTTCAAAAGGTAAGACTTACCACCAACTAATTCTCAAAATTATCGATGTACAATGACCTTCGAAAGGAACTAAATTCGATACTCGATAACGTAATGAAAACAGTAACGATAATAACTGGAATTTTTTCTCTGACAGAAACGAAACGAAATCAGAAATAAAATTTTAAGTTACATCTTAGCAGAAATTCTCGAACATTATATTTTATGCTTATCGATTTTAATTAAAGAATATGATTCACGAAATATATATTTTGTACACAATCCTCTATCAATGCTACAACAGGATGCAGAGGCTAACAAAGTAAACGTCATCCGTTCGTTCGGTCTTATTTATCACGGTTGAAAGAAGGGAATGCATCGATGTCCGATATATTGGTATTGTTAAATGTTGGAAGTTTACAGCTGCAGAATCCAGACTACGGTAGGAATTACAATTCAATGCAACATATATTACAGCTGAAGCTACACATTTGCGAGCAAATCAGAGAAACAAATTTTTGTATGAGAAGCTAAATCGGTTTTCTTGAGTGAATTAAAGCCAAGTCAGTTGAACACACTCCGTTTACATGTTTGGAATGTATTTGTTTTGAGCACATTTTTACGTATAAGAATCCATTCCACTATAGATTCAGTTGAGAGTTATAGAGCGTTTGTTGTTGTTATAGGAGAAATTGCATTGTGGCTGTGAAGAGAAAGCCTAATCATTATGCTCCAAAGTCAGGTCACTTTGAAGATATGCATACGTCTACCTGTCGCTCAAGAATAGGGAAACCTAGTACTAGAAGCGATTGTATGGTTTCTAGATCGTTGATGAACAGTGCACCAATGATTTCTTGATGAAGTGCAGCGATTATTTTGAATGATGAATAAGACAAATTTTGACCAAAACAATTGTGTGGTATACTCGACGTTGCTGTTCACTGGTTAGAGCAGATTTTGAAAATGGAAGATGGTATTATATGCGCTGCAACAACATTGCTGAGTATGATTATCTGTCAAGAATTTACATTCGGAAACCCAAATACTGAATAGAATCCGTAAACTATCATTATTTCCCAGGATTTTCAGACTTGGAATGATAGTACTACGGTAATGTCTATCCTAACATTATTACTTTCACATTTAGAAAGGGCAAATACAGAATAAGTATTGGTTAACTTCAGTCTTCTGATAGCTGTATCGGCGGTTACATTTCTGGAGAAACATACAGCGCATGGTTTTATCATATTTTTGTGACTATTTTATTACCTATGGCTTATTAAAAGCACGTGTGATGAGCTGATAGCTTGCAGGACCAAATACTTGTTTATATCTTAGAAACTGTGTAGTGTGTAGTGTTTTCCCATAGACTTTGTTAAACTATAACGTTAAATTAGGATTCACCAGAACACTTGAATTTACGAACATGCAATTTGCTGATACTTATAAGTAAAATCTCTTTTTTTTTATTGCTGCTTCTGTCATCGGTTTTCTCCTTTTCTTTTTCAGCAACTTCCAAACTTAGTTCATTACAAACAATATACAAGTAAAATCTACAATCGAAATAGCTGTATTGATACAATAGAAACTGAACTGACACAGTGTCAGTTTTGAATAACAATTGCATTGTTATTCATTTATGAGTTGAAATTCTAACATGAAGTGTCCATTATTTTCCAGCTGGCACCACGAATTTCAGACTAGTTTTGCCCCTGGTTAAATTCTTAGCATAAAGTAATGGCATATATCTCAGTAGCTCAAGTAAATTGCCAGTCTACAGAAGAGACCTTTTCTTTTAGGTTAATGAACTCTTGTAAATAAATTGAGAAAATATAGTATGTAGTAGAGGAAACACACGACTGACAGAAAAGACAGTGCACCTGACATTCAATTAGAAAAGCATTGTGCGCACAAAAGATTTAAAATCACAGAAAATAGCAAAGATAAACATAAGTGCAATAAACATTACTTCTCAGTAGATATTTAAAATGAACTCTTCTATGAAAGTGATTCACCGACATGGACTAAAGATTAGGAGTTCCTGCAATGCAGATTTTATGTACTTTACGTATCAGTGCGAGGTTTTGAAATGGAAATAATTTTAATTAAATACACTCTACCCACATGTTTCACGTTTCTAGTACATTGCAATTTCGTACATTATTTGTTTAAATATCTAAGTAATTAAACTAGGATATCAAACTGCCTACTGCAAGTATGAGAATTGAAATTATGAGCAGAAAATATGCTACATTGTCTTAGAAATAGGCATAATACCACATACATTACAATTGTGTCAGGTCAGTTACTTATTATGAAATATTTTAGGTTGATTAGGTCTTGAAGGCATTTTATAGGTCACAATCAGGTATGTTTTCAGTAATTTAAAACCACAAACGGAGGCTCTAATCTATGCTGCCCAACAGCATGTACTAAGAACAACCTACATAAAGTGCAGAATCTGTGGACAAAAAGTTGAAACCGTATGGCAATATACGTCACTAGCCCAACAGGAATGAATTCATATATTCAGAACAGCTGCAGCATGATGTTATAGTTAGTAAATCAACACAGAGGAAACGGAAAGTAACTCTATGTGACAATGGTATTGAAACCATCGACTAAATTGTGACTGGTTCCCTTAGACTCGCAATAACCAAGTACAAAACCAAACATTTGGGAATAGGGCTTTACCTACATTGGAACATCAGTCATTCTTATGACATTACGCTTCCTCAGATCTGGCCTGAACAACACACGGGACCAATCACAGAGGGTAAGAATGTTAGAATGCTATGCGATTTTACAACCCATATTGAGAGATGCATAGATACCAAGGGACCTGATATTATTTTCAAAGATCATCCACTAAGTTCCTGCTATTTAATAGGCATAAAGGTACCAACTGATCGAAATATGTCGGTCAAAAAATTCGAAAATAGAAGTCAGCAGAAAGTGGAAACTGAAAATAGTTACACTGATTCTAATAGCAGGAGAACTAGTTGTGTTTAAAAAAAGTGTCTTCATTCTATATTGATAAAATATTTAGAAAGTCAAATATACACGATGTCCAGAAGATTGCACTAAACACAGCAGTCCATCTATTCCGAAAATCCCTACAGTTAGGGCATAGTTTCTAGCGTTAGAGTTCAGGAATAGAACCGTTTAGTACATAAAAATGCCCCCAAAATCAAGCTACAATATACAAATAAATAAATAAATAAATACATAATAATAATAATAATAATAATAATAATAATAATAATAAGAAGAAGAAGAAGAAGAAGAAGAAGAAGAAAAGGAATACTAATAATAATAACACTAATAATAATAATAATAATAATAATAATAATAATAATAATAATAATAATAATGATAATGAGAAGAAGAAGAAGAAGAAGAAGAAGAAGAAGAAGAAGAAGAAGAAACAACAAAATCAACGGATCATGATAAAACGATGGCAAGAAAAGGCCCTTCATTGCAAATACCATGCTAAACTAAACGCAAAAGAAATAGACAGAGAAAAATCTCAACAATGGTTGAGAAGCTCAGCACTCAAAGCAGAGACTGAAGGATTTTTAATTGCAGCACAAGACCAAAGCCTCCCCACCAGAAATTACCAAAAACATATAATGAAAAGAAATATAACTGCAGAATAAGTGGAGATGGACAAGAAACAATGACTCATATTATCTCTGGCTGCCCAGTCCTGGCTAAGAAGGAATATATTCACAGACTCGACAGAGTTGGGACCTATATACACTGGAAGCAATGCCAACACTATGGAATAACAACAAAATAAGGATGGTATAGACACAAGCCAAAAAAGGTCGCAGAAAACGAGAAAGCGACCATACTCTGAGATATACCAATACACACAAATAGAGAAAATAATGCCAATAAGCAAGATATAGTTGTCAGAAATCATGAAGGAAAATATGCTTTCTAATTGATGTATCAATACCAGCAGGTGACAACGTTTCTCTAAATGAAATGGAGAAATTTTCAAAATTCAAAGACCTGAAAATAGAGGTAATTCGAATGTGGAATCTAAAAACACAATCAATTCCTATCATAGTGGGCGCATTATGTATGATAAAAATAAATATTCAGACAAACACATAATAATAACACCAGGACTTACAAATATATATAACATGCAGAAAATTGCACTACTGGGCACTGCACATAACCTACGTAAAACACTTTCAATACAGTAACCATAAGAGCATCACAGAAAACCACAGTATATACCCATACCCAAGGCACACAGAGCTGCGCTCGGTAGTGAAGTAAAAGCACGTTATAAAAATAAAACTACTGAATAATAATAATAATAATAATAATAATAATAATAATAATAATAATAATAATAATAATAATTCTTACAAAGTAGCATGTTGAAATGGAAATCACCTCTACTAAACCATAGTAATTGGATGATTCATACTAACAATATGAACATGACTCCCTCTCACTTTCAAGCGAACTAAATAACACCAAGTATGAGTTCAAAGTTTACAATAAGCGCAGGAGTGTCTGTGGGGTTAGTAGCTT
>NC_068981.1:61703194-61709125 GCF_001194135.2 Octopus bimaculoides
CGTATATATGTATATTTATATATATATATATATATATATATATGTGTGTGTGTGTGTGTGTGTGTGTCTGTGTGTGTGTTTGTCCCCTCGCCATCACTTGACAAGCGATGCTGGTGTGTTTACGTCCCCGTAACTTAGTGGTTCGGCAAAAAGAGATCAATAGAATAAGTACTAGGCTTACAAGAATAAGTCCTGCGGTCGGTTTTCTCGACTAAAGGCGGTGCTCCAGCATGGCCGCTATCAAATGACTGAAACAAGTAAATGAGTACGAGTAATACGGCAATAAAACGTGTCTTATTTGGACGATTTGAATTTGTTTGTTTGAAATGACGAAGGACTGCTAACAACTGTTAAAGAATTTGCTAATGACATCGGGATGGACTTTGGCCTTGATAAGTTTGCTAAAGCAAATTTTGTAAGAGGGAAGCTCAGCCTCCGTTAAATTAGATACCCACACTACAATCCGGAACTTGACCCACAAGAAAACTACAAATACCTGGGGATAAACGAAGAAATGGTAGACAACATGCTACTATGATGGTAAAATAAGAAAGGAACGTTACAGGATGATAAGGCTGAAAATAAAAGTTTAACTCAACTCTAAAAATCGCACCGAAGCTATTAACACCCTGGCACTTCCAGTAGTCCAGTAGTCCAATATAGATTTAACATCATTAACTGGAATCTTACAGAGCTCCAATGCCTTGACAGGAAGACTACACACTTCTAAGAACGTGCACCACCAAAAGCAGAGGTTGATCGTCTTTACCTACCTAGAAGTAATGGAGGAAGACGAATGATGTAGGTAGAACCGGGATATAAGACCGCCACAACAGCAATGAACAGGTACTTACCCAGTAAATAGGACACTGTGACATGTGTGCAAACTCGAAAGCAGCAAAAGAATCAAATTCTATTGTGAAGGAAGCTTGCATATTGGCAAAGGAACTTGGCATTAATTTTGAAATATTTGAAGAACCTGAAACCACTGCCACGAAAGAAGCAAAATGGATCTTGTAGCCTGCGAAAAAGAACGGCCAGAAACCAAATGAGGAGCGATGGAGCCAGAAGTCTCTTCATGGACAGTATATACTTCGAAGTCGAAATCCTTTTGTAGATCAAGCAACAGCACCAGGACTAACAAATATATAATAATAATAATAATAATAATAATAATAATAATAATAATAATAATAATAATAATAATAATAATAATGATGATGATGATGATGATGATGATAATAATGATAGTAGTAGTAGTAGTAGTAGTAGTAGTAGTAGTAGTAGTAGTAGTAGTAGTAGTAGTAGTAATAATAATAACATTAATATTAATAATCCCAGGATAGTAAAGAAAGATGAAGAAAAACGAAGAAAATACAATTCCCTAAAATTTGAAAGAATTTGAAGAATTTGGAGCATGTGAATATTAAAGGTCGTGCATGTAATAACCGGTGCGTTGTTAACTGTATACCAAGATAAAGACTGGTGGCTGAGGGAGATTGAAATGGAATGCTAGGTAGAGCGACTACAGAAGATTCCTCTCATAGGGACAGCAAGGATTATCAGGATGGTCGTGAGCACTTGAATGACTGCTGAAATCTTGAGGATACTTAAGGTTACAAGTAGTAACCTGCTATCCATAGAATACCAATCAGGAATAAGACTGATCCTGAGACAAAACAAAATAATAATAGTAATAATGATTTCTAAATATGGCACAAAAGCAGCTATTTTAGGGAAACAGAGCAAGTCAATTTCATTGTAACTAGTGTACGACTGGTATTGTATTCTATCGATCCCAAAAATGACGAGGGGCCATGTTGGCCAAAGTGGGACTTGAATTGAAAATGTTAAATGTTGAAAGAAATAACACAAAGGATTTGCCGAACGCACTAATGAATCTTCTTGCTCACCGTCTGGATAACAACTACAGCAAGAATTGCAGTGGGTTTAGCCAGTAATTGGCATTCTCATTCTCAGTATGTATATATATATATATATACAATTAATATGACTGTATAGGCCGTTTAATATCATGATGATCTAAGTAGTGTTACTTTACGGAAACAGCTATATATTTACATGAATTTATTTATGTAATATGATTGCAACAAACGCAGCAATTATTCATAAGTTATTTTCGTAGTAGAACACTGCTCAATATAATAGATTAATCTACTTCAGGGAAACGTCTGTTGATCTTAAGATAGCAATTACATGCATTTAATATAACTCTTAAAATAGAATCCCTACAATAATCTCAGAAATGCCATACTATTAGTAAAACTAGTGTGTATTTAATATTTCTTTTAAAATCTTATATGTACTCCAATATAGATCAAGTGCAATTTAACAAAACTTACCAAATTGGAAAAGTCGATTTTCAAAATAGCAGGGCATGTTATCTTTCTGCCGTTTATAAAACCCATGCGTTTAAATTTCTTATCTATGTGTATTCTTTATTCTTAGTTCAGAATTGGAAAATATCACACTCTCCGGATTGAGGAAATGTACCGTAGGCCTCTGATTCTACGGTCACAGGCGAGATAAATTTAATTCTTTTTTTTTTTTTTGCTTTCCGGAGTGTTCAACCTTCCACGATTTACATCTACTTCCTTCTCGCCATTTTTCTTATCTCCACTTCTTCTATCGTCCTGTTTATTCAATGTGGACACAAACAGAAGATTGTGTGAAGGCAGCAGATGGCTTAAAACATGCTATCAGAGTTGTTTTCATCGCATGTAGCCATTAGTTGCTCATAAAAATATACAGTGTTTATTACATAATCGGTCTTGCTTTCACGGAACAGTACACTATATATATTATGTGAGTTTGTGTGTGTGTGTATGTGTGTGCGCATATGCGTGTGTATACATATATATGTATCTATACATATATATATGTATCTATATATGTATCTATACATATGCGTTTGCACGCATGCGTGTATACGTATTTAACATGTTGGAGGACTTTACGACGTTATAAGTCATTAAGCATTTCTGACGGGATCTTCCAGTTAATTCTCTGGGCTGTTATTGACGCAATGGAAATTATAAGTCAGCCTGAAGTGCAGACTCATCTTTGCAGAGGAGATAGCAATAACATCACTCCCTCCAAAGATTTTCCTGATCTACAGGAGTGCGAAATCAATCATTGTGTTTGAACTTACTGTGTCCGATGCGGCAAACCTGGATTTCTCACCAGTAAAGGAAAACGATATATGAAGTGTTTGTTGATGAGGCCATAGCAAATAATCTCATGACGATTATTTTCCCTTTCAAGTCGTCTGATGTTGCTTCTCAACTAGATCAGTGAACACTTGACTAATTACGAGCAATTTGGAGTGCAGAACGTCATCAACAAAATAGGTATGGCAGCGGAAACCAGTTGAAAATGACTACAGTTGACAAGAGTGCGCTGAGTGAACGATTAGGCATTATTCACTTTTCACGTCCTTGTCCAAACAGAACGCACAGGATAAAAATCGAAATGGCGGTACCCTGAGATTCCTGGTGATAAAATCAAAGGTTATCCGACATTGTGATGTATTGAGAAGGAGGGCCTGCAATATCTCTGAGTAGATCCTAGAGTTTCTTCGTGGTGCAAAGTATCTCCAATGCATATATATTTATGTGTGTGTATGCTTGTATATGTTGTGATCAATAAATTGTCTAAATTACACAACAATGGAAATAACACAGACATCTCGTTTTAAAGATATATTTACCAAAATTACATAAAAATACCTTGAAATACTAAAGATTAAATTTATTCAATAAAGTCGCCATTGGCTTGAACCACTGCCTCAAGTTTATGAATCTCTTGCAACTCTTCTGGACAGTCTCTTTGTTGGAGATAGTGAATGCTGCCATAATCCTGGCACTCAGTTCAATTTTAGTGTTACAAGGAATTTTGTTAGTCTCACAGCCAACTGCACCCCACATATAATAATCAAGAGGATTGCAGTCTGGGGAGTTAGGTGGCCAGATGTTAGAGGTAACGTGGTCGCAGAAATTGTCTGTCAGCCATGACTGGGTTCTACTGCTTGTGTGGCATGGTGCAGGGTCGTATTGCCAGACAGGGTCTTCCAGCAGCCACCCTCACGACGCAGGGCAACACTAAATCTTCGCCACACTTGATGTAGGCCTCCGTGTTTTGAGTCCGAGGCTGTGTAAATGGGGGCATAACGTCGTCATCACTAGTGATCACCCCAAACATCATAATATTTTATATTTTACAATATTTTATATCTTATGTCCTCCTCTGATGTAAATTATGATGTTATCACTACTTTTTATTCGTCTTAGTGCAACATACAATTGATCATGACTGAAAACAGGTTCTTACAAAATTAAAAGAACCTTCCCCAAAGTTTACCCTTGAGATTTGTGAATTATCATGGCAAATGACAACAATACTAGAAATTGCTTCTTCTTCAAGAGTAGATTCTCTTCGAATAAATTCAACTTTTTATTACCAAACATTCTGGAATTCATTTTGGCAATGATGAACTTCTGTTTTAGATCTTGTACGATCAATCTGGATCCATTACAAAGCTATGGTGGATTCATGCTCCTTAGCAATATAATCGGTGAGCCGGCTTTCAATTTTAACCTCTCAGAGGTCATACCGGAAAATTCCAGAGAATTTTAAATTTCAATGGAAAATGTGTAACATTTGCTTCTCCATATAGACTGTCGAAAAATTTGTACTCTTCGCTCTCCTAGAAATATGTGACTAATGTGACTAATGTGACTAATGTGACTAATGTGACTAATGTGACTAATGTGACTAATGTGACTAATGTGACTCATGTGCAGTCCTTTCAGAAGAAGTTTGTCGGATCTTCAAATGAAAGCTTTTTGGCGCCATCTAAGAAAAATATTTTTATGAATTCCTATAAAAAATATCTCAGAAATATAGGATGAATTTCTATCTTTCATTGCACAGCACTCCGAAATTTGTGTAATTCATTAAGAGAAAAAAGAAGAAAATAACAAGGACAGATGGCAGTAGCTGTGATGACACTTTGAAGTGTCGCCGCAGCATATCGACATATTCAACTTGATTGTGTTCTTCTGGAAGGGAAAAATGACAATGTTATTTGTAATCTTAATCAAAAGGAAGGAAAACAGAGGGTCTGCAATAGCTCTGAGTGGATCCTAGAATTTCTGCGTGCTGCAAACTATCTCTAATGCATATATATTCGTGTGTGTATATGTGTGAGTTTGTGTGTGTTTGTTTGTTTCTGTGTGTGTGTGTGTATGTGTGTGTGTGCGTGTGTGTGTGTGTGTGCGTGTGTGTGCGTGTGTGTGGGGGGTGCGTGTATTTGTGTGTGTATAAAATTGATATTAACAGCAGTTTGCAACGCTTTACCAAAATGAAGAAGTAAAAATGTCACTAAATGTGACTAGAGTGTTAGAAAACACCTAGATTGAAAGAAATAAAAGCTTAAACGCCCTAATGCTATAGTTAACGGACATGTATGGAAACATATATACACTAACAGGGACCATAATCGTCCAAAAAATGCCGATCAAGAATTCTTAAGGTTGACGCGTCAGTTTCAGCATTTTTCCACTGCTTCATCAGCTAAACCAGCTCGGTTTTGACACTTTCTAGATTCGCTTCGCCCATACTATATGATTTCGTCATCACAATAATTGGATGATTTAGCGATTCGCAAATGTGTATATATAAAATTAATAGGAGCAGCAGTTTGCAATGACTCATCAAAAGGAGAATTTACAAACGTCATTACATTCGACTAGGGTGTCAGAAAACACCTACATTGATAGAAATAGGAGCTAAAACGCTTTAATGCTTTAGTTAACGCACACGCTTACACATATATGCATATAAATATATATATATATGTGCGTGTGTGTGTGTGTGTGTGTGTGTGTGTGTGTGTGTGTGTGTGTGTGT
>NC_068981.1:61709571-61711725 GCF_001194135.2 Octopus bimaculoides
TGTGTGTGTGTGTGTGTGTGTGTGTGTGTGTGTGTGTGTGTGTGTGTGTGTGTATAAATGTCGATTTGATATATTTTGACTTTGTAAAGGTCTTCGACAAAGCTGATCATGGCAGGATATGTTACAAGCTGCGAAACCTTGGTATAGCTGGTAATCTAGGAGAGTGGCTGCAGGACATCCTAAACAATAGAAGTCAGACAGTTGCAGCCAATGGTGCATTCTCTAAGGAAACACAAATTCCGAGCGGTGTCCCTGAGGGAACTGTTTTAGGGCCATTACTGTTTATAGTAGCCCTCTTAGACATGCCCACATTCACTAAAACAGCTACTGTTACTAGCTACGCCTATGATACAAAATTATCACTGGCAATAAAGTATCCTACTGATGTCGGAAACCTGAAAAACGACCTAAATGCATAACACAAGTGGGCAAAGCAAAACAATATGCAATTTAATACAGAAAAATGTCAAGCATAGGCTCACAAGTGTTCCACAACCGGCATTTACAGGACCTTGAGGTACTGCAATAACAGAGTCAGAAACATTGGGAGACCTTGGCATCAGTATGTGTAATGATACATCGTTTCACATGCACATTACCACGTTGGCAGCAAAGTTCAGACAACTGGCGGCAAGGATACTAAAGACATTCAGGACAAGAGATCAGGAAGTCATGTTGACTCTACGGAAAACCGTTGTCCTCAACCGCCTAGACTACTGCTCTCAGCTGTGGTCACCACATAATGTTAAACTAACAACAGAGCTTGAAGCAATCCAGCGTCACTACACTAAAAAGATTGCTACAGTCCAACAGATTAACTACAGCGAGAGGCTGAAAGAACTACGATTCTAATCCCTTGAGCGCAGATGTACAAAGTCCATTAGTGTTAATAGAGAACGACACGAAATAAACATCATCAAAGTTCCAGTCATACAGATTTAAGAGGGAGAAAAACAAGAGAGAAATGATGATAGTGATAGTAAAAGAAGGGATTTGCTTTACAATTTCGCTGATTCTCTTTCCGCAAACGTAAGAGATATATAATAATTTACATGTGGAAAATACTGGAAGGGCAGGTAGCCAATTTTGGCATCAAGTGTTATGTGAATGCTCGTACTGGATGCCACTGCACAGTACCGAAACTACAGTCCAATGCATCTAATATAAAACCAGGTACTGCAATAGTTTAAGGTTCAGATGACCACAGGTATTCAATGCTCTGCCAAAACAATTGATGAAATTACGCGATATAGTTATGGAAGGTTTCGAAAAGAAACTGAACACTCTCCTATCTACAATACCGGACTAAACCAGTGGCTCGACATGAGATAAAGTTAAGGGCAGTTGTGTCAAATTCCCTCATACACCAGATGGGCAATTTTGATAGGATCGCTTTAGAGGAACCACGGAAGGATTGTGGAGAGGGTACAAAAATAAGGAATGACAAAATCATGGGGATGTTCCAGCATGACCACAGTCACCTGGCTGAAACACATAAGAGAATAAAAGAATATATGTGTGTGTGTGTGTGTGTGTGTGTGTGCGCGCGCGCGCGCCTGCGTGTATGTATGTATGCATATACCCGACATACATATATACGGGCATAAATATCTATATATCTATTCTAACACATACTTGTACATGTACAGATAGACAAACAACTTGATAGATAGATAATAATAAAGATCAATAATGTTGATAGTACTCTATCACTCATTATTATTTATGAAGATGAAAAGTCCTAAATTCAGTGCAATGTTAGCTCTTTGATTAAAGTTCCCATCATTGATATATAAAATAAAAATGAAAACTGGCAACACATAAAAGCCATCCGCTTCCGATCACACTGTGATCTAGAAAATATTTAATTTTATTGTTCTTGTTTTATAAACTTGGCTAAGAAATCAGAAATACATGACATAGTGAATGCATAAGCAGACTTAATTGTAGACTAAATTGTATTCTTAGAATTCAATGTGGATTTTTCTGACTTATGTGAAGTGAAGTTAAAATCATCATATCTTTTCAGGGTAAAACTTACGTAGAGATTGAAGGAAGATTCCAAGGAAGATTCCAATTAGAAAAGGAAAATGGAAGCCAAATGTAGCTTATGCATTTATGCTTATATACATATATACATACATACTTATATAT
>NC_068981.1:61711805-61714493 GCF_001194135.2 Octopus bimaculoides
GAGAGAGAGAGAGAGAGAGAGAGAGAGAGAGATCAGAACAGTTTGATTCGAACTCGTTGGTGCACTTGAGCTTGAAGTGGTTGATGCTGGTTGTCAATCATTTTGAATGTAAATAACAGAAGTTGATTTTTATTACCGTAAGGTGGGCTGCGATTGGTCGAGGAAGGTCACGTGCTGTCGTAGTTTGTGTTTGGTATATGAGTAACAGTTAGTTGGAAAATACCGCATGGTGAACAACAAACTGACCGCGTAGAGGACAGGAAATAGACTACGTAGTGACTAAGAAGACGGCCAGATTGTTGGGAGCCGAAGTAGGAAAGTGCGGCATGGCCAAGTATATAGTTCTATATATGTGGGAATAGACACGCTCATATATTTTTGCGTGCATGTGTATATTGATGCGACCGTGTGCATCTGTACATGAGTGCGCATATATATGATTATATAGTTATATATACAACAAAAAAACAAAAGATGGGGTGTATTTCCACGCAGAAAAAATATAGGCAAATATGTTGTTGAAAATGCACATAAATTTGAAAATCTTGTAACTGTTTGAAATAAATTCATTTACACACATACCAAACGAGTTTCAACAATATTATTGTTCATCAACGGTAAAAATTTAGAATTATGAATTGGAAAAACATGTTTAAAAATGTTCAGTGTTGACAAGTATAAATGTTCATAACAGTCAATAATATCAAAAACACTGTGCATTAACTTGTTTAAATGTACAAAGTTCATTAGTGTTAGTAGAAAACGATAAGAAATAAATATCATCAAAGTTCTAGTCATACTGAGTTAAGGGGGAGAAAAACAAGGGAGAAATGAAGATGGTAAAGGAAGGGATTTGCTTTACAATTTCTCTGATTCTCTTTCCATCGTGTGGAGGAAGTTTCACTTGTAACTGTGTGTTTTGTAATCCGGTGTATTTAAATTTTTTCCACGAGCGGATCTAATTTTTGATTCGTTAAAGTACTGTGTAGCCATTTTTTTTTTATTTTCGATGGTCAAGTTCTGCCTGGGTGGCTTCCCTGTGGAGAATGGTAATCAGCCGTTCTGATTCGTTGATTCTCTTAAAGGGTCATTTAGAAATATGCTTGGCTACAAATGCGAGAGGAGACAAATAATTATTTTATTCTTTTGCTTCTTTCAGTCATTTAACTATGGCCATGCTGGAGCACTGCCTTCACTCGAACAAATCCACACCAAGACTTATTCTTTGTAAGCCTAGTACTTATTCTATCGGTCTCTTTTGCCGTACCGCAAGTTAGGGGACTTAAACACACCGACACCGCTGGTCACATGTGAGCAACAAGAGAGTCAAGGACGGAGAGTGAGAGGGAAAGGGCGAGAAAGAGAACGGTGAAGGTGGGGAGAAGAATAGCTAAAAGTTAGAAGAATAGCGATACAGGGAGAATAGAGAGTGTAGAGTGCGCATCTGTATTATTAAGATAAACTTTACTTGGAAATAGATGCGTGGCGTTCGATCATATAATATAAATAATATTTATATATATGCATGTATACGTACATATATGTACATACCTACATATATATGCATATATGTATATGCATACATATATGGGCACAGGACGTCAAAAAAACGTAGATGGGCACTCTACACTCTCTATTTTCCCTTTCGCTACTCTTCTTTCTTTCGGTTTTTTCTTCTCCTCCCCCTTCACCGTTCTCTTTCTCACCCTCTCTCTACTTCACTCTTCCTCCTTGACTCTCTCATTGCTCACAGGTGACCAGCGACTATCGTTCTTTTTTCCTCTCGCTTCACAAGAGATAGATCTACTTTTGCCTGTCTCTTGTCATAGCTACATTATCCAGCTTTCACCACTTCAACTCGTTATGGCTTAACAGTCCTCACAGCTTGATTTTACTGTTTTGTTCTCACTGTCATGTTTTTGTTACTGCTTTAACTCTCCGCAAAAATCCCAAATTGTACTTAATTTGCTTTGCGGGTAGGACTGTTTTAACGAAGTCGCGTCTTGTCCCTACCTTCGAAACGCGGTGTAGATGAACCAGGGGACAACTGATGAAAGAATTGTTCTTTATGATGCCTGTCACGTTTCTCAAATTGTTTCTTTCGTTGACTGAAAAAAAGTTCGTTTTCCATGATTTCGGCTTATGTTCTCGCTTTTCATTTTGTTCAGTTCACTTTTTTTACGTCCTGTATTCATATATACATGTATATATACATATACATGTAGGTATGTACGTATATTTATATTTGTATTTATGCATATATATATATACATACATACATACATATATATATATATATATATATATATATATATATATATATAATATCATTATTATTATTATTATTATTATTTATATTTGTATATATGCATATATATATATACATACATACATACATATATATATATATATAATATCATTATTATTATTATTATTATTATTATTTTATGTTTGACTTTTGTTTTGCATTTGTACAAGTTGGATCCAAGTCTCACCCAGAGACCTCAAGAGACAACAAGTTAGAAGTTCATGTAGGTGTTATGCCTAGGGTACCATATATTTGGATTTGTACAGTTTTGTTCAAGTGAATGTTTAAGAAACCATAAGAAAATTATGTGTTTGCTTTAAAATTTGAGATCACATAGACAGTATTTTACGTAGGATATGGGCAGTTCCCATGAGCACTAT
>NC_068981.1:61715033-61724116 GCF_001194135.2 Octopus bimaculoides
ATTATTATTATTATTATTTATATTTGTATATATGCATATATATATATACAGACGCGCGGAAGTACACACGTATGCGTTATAATTCTTATTATTTGGTTATTCATCTATTCATAGGTTCAAATGGATACATGTCATATACAGATGTATGTTGTGTAATACTTAGCTTTCAGCGACTTCTTATGTCGTGTATATGTTAGCGGAAATAGTGATATAAACGAAGTCATTGCGTCATTACGTATAAGCTCGAAGCAAGAATTGGTAACGACTTAATTATACCATGTAATGCGAACTGCGTCATGGTTTCAGTTGATGAATACAAACATTTAAATATTCTGTTGTTTTCCTCTGGGTCTTTTTTCTTATTCATATTGAAATGACTGCTTATATTCATCTTTTCATTAGTGTTAATGCTCACACATTAACAACATCCATTTTGTTTATCAGTACTGACATTTTCTATAGATTTTTAAATAATAAAAGTAAATATAATATATCTGTTGATATCAAGTACAAACATGGCATATAAAAATATGCAAAAGAATATATTCATGTGTGTGTGTGTGTGTGCGCGCGCGCAAAGAATATAGACAGTTTGATAGATATGTACTTATGTTCTCTATAATTATATTCTCCACCTATATGCTTATTTGTGTCTTACATCAGTTTTTATGCATTATCATGTATACGCATCACATTGTGTTGCTAAGTGTAGTTTTGAATTGTTTTCATTGATGTTTCTTTGCTACCACTTTCACGTTGATGACAATAAAATATTATTTATGAGTAAATATATTTGCATTAGAATACACTGTACTTACTACAGCATATACTGTGAAATATGAAATCAGAGTATACGTTTGATACGATTAGCTGAACGAGGTACAGTATGATATAAATGTGATATCCGTCTTCTACATTAGATCTTCTATATTAGGTCTTCTACATTCCACACCAACCGATGTGCTTGACCTTTTATAACCGGTCGGTTGAACGGATTACAATGAAAAAAAAATACTGCAGGCCCTTTCCGTACATACAGCCGAGGACTTCGGTGTAGTGCTGCCGAAGATGTAGAAATCAATCATCACTTGTTTGCATAGAGGAAGCTAAAATCGGTTTAGATAAATTTTATTGTTAGATGCCAGGCATTTACTTGTTCACCTTCGCACATTTGTATTTGAAGTAGAAATAACCTGAAAGCATCTGCTTTTATTAAATCGAAGTGTGATGATGCTGCTAATAAATGATCGAACAATGCTCGACGCAAAACCAAAGCCAGCATGGAAAAGCCATAACAATATTTTTGACAAAACGTTGGCGTTTTTTTTGTTCCTAATATAGTTTTGGAATAAGTATGTGATTTTCTGCAGGTAGACGAAAGTGAGCATTGGCACCATATTAATTATTTCATACAATAAAGAATTTGAAATGCAGACTGTTGTATAAAGGAATGTGTGCCAGACAAAATAAATGAGGGAGAAACAAGTTTCTATAGATGGGATTTTACTTGGCATCCGATAAATTCGTCAGTCTAAAGCTTAGCTCTGTTTCAATCATTCTAAATTCGTTGACCATAGTATTACTACTTCAGTCATTCTTAGAACGTTGTACCAGTGCACTTTTAAGCAGTAATTTTTAGAGGGTGAATCGTAACAGCCACACATCGTAACAGTACAGATAGAGCGCTCTAACACCTATGATTCTCTGTATTCTTTACTGTATGCTTACTTGTCGAAGTTTATATTCTGCACCATTGACAAATAGCCGCTTGATCTAGGTTTCAATAGAGCCAACAGAATCTACCTAAGAGAACAACATCGTATTTATGATGCTGAAAATACTGGAAATCAAGGCAACCAGGAACATTTTATAGAAATGATAACACGCATCATCCAGAACAAGCCTGTGGGATGGTAGCTTAGGAGACTAAATCGTATACGAAAATATGATATTTGTTACTACTGTTAGATTTACTATGACTGCAGGCTAGTTTCGAGTAGACATGGAGATGTATAAATTGGGAAATTGTTAAGATACAGTGGTTAGTCACACTTGTAAACTGGATGACTATATAAGTTCAGCCGAAAATACTCAATGTTTATCATGGCTAATGTGGCATGCTATAGCTTTAACGTAGTAAAAAACAGAAGAGACCGGTACTTGTCAATTTATAGAAACAAGTGAACCGACTTCTTTCCAGTTCATGATTTTGAGAGTTCATCTGTCAACGCATCGCACTATTGATTACGTGGGATGAGGCAGTTGATACGTAGGTAGACTGTTAAAATAAAGAAATTCTGCTGAGATACTTGAACACCGACGCTGTTGTGTGTCAGGTTACTATAAACGCAGAATATTTTCTCAAATTGTATTATTCTTCATAATCAACAAGGAACTAGTCCGGGTATTTTGTATCGTGATCGTGGAGCGGAATGGACATCTTCATGTTAGCGCATATAGACATTTTTCAATATATTGTTGAACTGATTCATTGTGACAAAAATGATTTGCTACTTCGGCGCAAACTCTTTATCAATAGAGATTTTTGATCCGACAGTAATTGAAGTTGATACATCTATTTCAGATGGTCTAAGGTACACTTAGAAGTAGGATGAATTACTTAAGTATCTTATAGTTCAAATTACATTTCTTTTACAGAGACCAGCATCTCTGCAACACAGTTGATCACGTCTATTTTTCATAACTACGAGACGCACTCTTACAGTTAACTTGCAGATTTAGAGTAGTAAAATAGAAGGGCTGCTTTGAAACTCATTAGTGTCTCTTCTACATCTGATCGTCCTGGAATTCATCAGAATATCGATAGTACTCTATCGGAAGCAAAACACTACTGTAAAAATAGAGCAGCCCTACATTCCTTGTGGGTCTGGTTCCAAAAATGTTTTTCGTACACCTCTGAAAAATCTTTTCAAAATATTTCAGATTTTGTAGCTTGTGCGGATCTGGAATTCTAGTCTCCACTCATGATAGTATTGTATATGATTACCAAATGGGAGGCGTTTCTGTAGAAATCTAGACCATTGGCTGAGAAATGCACCATTGTATGATACATATTGAGTAGTTTTCTTGAGTAAAGAAAAGTACTTGGTTTTAGAGTAATCATAAAATTTTGTTCAAATTGTATCAACACAGAATATTTATTTTAGCGTAAAATGTTGGGTAACTATATTTTAGTCTGTTTAGTAATACAGATTACAGTTTTTGGTGCGCAGAGAATACAAACAGTTCAAGACGGCCTTCTGTAGGGCAGTTATCAACAATCAGTAGGATTTCTAACTCATTTGTTAGAGCATATAAGTTTGTGAGGACCTTCTGGGATATATTACCACAGAAAAGTTCTTGAAATACTTAGCTAGCTAATACTACCAGGATACAAATCGCACAGCCACACCAGCTCCATCTTATATAGAGGCTGGGCTTGCAGTTTTCCTCTTCTAGGGGCAATATCAAAAAGACATCTATTTTTGAGAATAGACATTTATTCTTTCAATCAAGCCATCATCTACTTTTCAAGTTTCTACAAGGGAAGGAGAGTGAGAGAGAGAGGAAAAGGAAGTGTTCCACTCCAGTGTGTTTGCCAAAGAGTGAGTGATTAGTGAAATCTTAAGTTACTCTCGTTTAGCTGTTGTAGTGTTTCTCCTTTATCAAGAGGTTTGATCATGCGTGATTTCATATATATTATCTACTAATCATGATTTCTATTTCATATCACACCTTATCTTCACTTTTCTTTTTCACCCTTTTTTGTGTAAAACCAACTTCTAAGATAAATTGGTGTATAATGTCCATTTCAACTGATGCCACGATTATTATTATTGCTGTTGATGCCGTTATTATCACTCTTGCTTTTTTTATTATCATTGTTGGGGAATTTTTTTGTCTACTTTTGTATTTTCTTATGACTGTTGTTTGTCCATGGCAATCGCAGCTGATGTTTTTTTCTTTTTTTTTTTTGCTAGTATTACTGGTGCAGGTCTTTCCAAAAGTTCATGGTTTGCAGAATACTACTTAGAAAATAACTGCTTCGGGATCACTTTCTGACACATATTGTGTGGGAGGCGGGATGTGATGTTTGCCAGGAAAATATTCGGCACTTTTTGACTGTCTAAAATATAAACAACTGATGGCGAAAAGTTTGGATATATCGATATTTTTACTTGTATATAAAGTTTTGGATAACATTCCGTTTGAAATATTTACATGTTTTCGACATGACCTCTTGGGAATTAATAGGATCGTCTGTTTTCTTCAGTCTCTGTAACAGTAATATAGACAAATCCTGCCATCTGATTGACAAATGAATGAGAACCGCACGCACACAGACAGCGCTCGAAGCGTAAACAATATTTTCAAATGCAAGATGTAAAAATAAATGTTTGTAAAACACCATGAATAGCCAAAGTATGCATGCTTTAATTGAATAATATGATTTCCGAAAGTTATTGAAAATCTGTGGCGGGTCTAGAGAGAGAATGGGGTAAGGAGTACGAGTTTAGACAATATTTTCAGGAGGTGGAATATTAACATGGTTCCATTCATGTAGCAGTTTTCTCACACGTATCCGAGTTTTGTACATATTTCTGTATGTTTTGCTCATAGAAAGATTGATTGCCTTAAGTATATTTACTCGGATGCTGCCTCACCCAACAATTATTTTACATACTTCAACGCCATCCTGCTATTCGTTTTCTACTTCTCTTTATAATAAGGCTATGAATTGTGCATATAAAGTAATTAGCATAAAAATAGATAAACGAGATGGACACGTTTTAAAATCACTTCTATTGGTTTAACGCTTAATATGTAAGGAAAAGCACTTGATGTTTCGGATGCTTGTCGTTTATCAGCAATAGTGGAAAACGAGAATGAATGGGAAAACTAGAGGAGAATGAAAGTTGGTAGAAAAGAAAGGAAAATGTTTAGGGACCAGGTGAAAATGTAGTTCTTGGGAGGAGTTAGGCAGAGATGACTGGGTGGGGACGTATGTGCATTTACAGAAGATGAATATAGAAAACGAGTGTGCGTATAATAGCTGCATATGATTTTCTTGGGGTGTGTGTGTGTGGTATCCAAGTGTGGAAGTAAAGCCGTGTTGGATAGTAGTTGTGTGGGAGAATGGTGCGTACGTTTCATCGTATTGTGAGAGAAATACGAAGGGGAAGTGGAAACGAAGGTAGGAAAAACACTGAAGTGAATAGTATAAATAGTGAGAAAAGTATCTTAATATATATTATAGGCTGAAAATTAAATAAAATGATAGCACTGGTGATAATCAAGAAGTTATGTAGTAGCTACGATTCCCCAAAATGACATAAAAGAAAAATATACAGTTAAAAGCTGAAGAAATAATATTGTAAATATATGACGATGACAAGAAGAAAAAGGAAATACGACTGAAAGTTATGATTTGAAGAGCATTTTTCATAAAATATATATATATATATATATATATATATATATATATACAGATGAAGAGAGAGTTCAGAAGCACAGTGGCGGCGAATTTTAAAGGTGAAGCGAGGCGAAACCGTAACCCCAGTAGTAAATTCCCGCAGTGAAAAATACAAGGAAGGAAAGCTGAGGTGAATCTAAAGATCGTGTAGAAAATTCAAAGAAAAGTAGACTACGGAAAATGCAAAGGTGCAAAATGGGTGCGACCCAGGTTTTGCTTTAAAATTTATTTGGAACTGAAAGGTAGATTTGTTGGCTGAGTGTGGGCAGATAATGTAAGCTTACATAATAATATGAATGACTGGTGTGTTAAAGTGCGTGTGTGCATATACTTGTATTGCTGTGCGCGAGCGCGTGTTTTATGCTTCTGCGAGCGTGTATTTGTATGTTTCTGTTTACGTATATGTGTGCGTGCATGTTTTTATCGCTGTACGCGCGCGCGCGCGTGTGTTTGTGTTTGCGCACATACGCTTGTATATCAAAGCCGACAAAAGAGTCAGGACTTGAAAGCTGACTGCTGGAGTCAGAGCAAGCAGGATCAGTTGTCAGGCAAAGTGGAGTGGGTTGGTGGCAGGAAAATGTGTGAGACAGGAAGAATGTAAGTGTATGTGTATGCACTCTAGTACATGTGTAGTTCAATAACTTAGGTTAGCATAAGCTACAATGTAAGTAAAAGTTTATATGTTTTGTACGCGGGTCTCAATGTGCGTGGGTACAGTTTTCGATGTATGTTGGTATGTCCTTCTTCGTGACAGATTGTATAAGTGAACGTGTGCATGTGTGGATATTCAAAAGGTATGTGAGCATCATCTCTATAACTATTGTACAATGTTGCATTCTTTTTGCAAGGAAATTCTATGGTCGAATTATATTCCTAAAATATCTGAGGGAAAATGTATCACTAAAAGATAACAAAAAAAACCCCAGGAAATTTACTCTAATACAGATATATTATATGGTGTACAATATTCTATGAATATATCAAGTTCGTTTCACTGAATAACCAATAAGCCAAATAATATTGACTTCTGGCAAGACGATTGTATTCTTTGCGACAGAAACGTGTAAGGAACAACTCATGGAACAGCAGCTTGCACTGACATGAAAAATTGTAACCGATATCTGTGAATCTAAAATGTGAGTGTATATCCTCTGATCTTCAGTTTTGTATGGCTCGGCAAAATATATTTCAACCACACGCAACGAATCTCGTGGATAAGTGGCATCACTGGAAACAGAACAACTAGAATACGGCATCGGAAATATTCGTGACTGACTAATGCCAACGTGATGGAAAATCCCATCGGGGAAGAGAAACTTGAAAGGGCTTCTTCTTATCAGGATACATAAATTCATCTATCAGATATTACTTTTCCATAGTGCGAACGCTAACAAATAAGAAAGGAAACTCTTCACAAATTGCATTCGTATGTCTTCCATTTTCTTTACCTTCCAAAAAATCATTTGCCCTTTTCTCCCTCTTCTTTCGTTACGTTATCATAATGTATTTATTACACATTGTGAATGTCCGTATACTAAAAAGATTCAAGTATAGTGAAATAGATATAAACGAATATTGAGAACCATGCCATTGTATATGATTATTGAAATATCTCTAGTGGAGAGGATAAACATAAGCAGGAACAAAGAGAAATAAAAGCTAATAATATTGACTTGTAGTAAGGAGACTATCTCTTTTGAAATTGTTACAAATAATATACGATTAATGAAACAAGAGAGTGCAGTACCGATTTTTGTTTGGTTACTAGTTCCAAATACAAGTTATTCTGAATAAATGAATATTTCATGAAACATTAAAGTTAACGAAATGAACAGAGTGAAATATCCCTTTTCAGTATATACAATTGAATGTATAATTTATTCGATTCTCTTTACAGAATTCTCTAAAATTATTATGGAACGAAATTAAAAGTGAAAGAATAAAAATAAATCATAGAGTCAAGATAGAAACAGAATAATATTAATACAAATATTTAGTACAATAATTAAGGCAAAAGAAGTAACAGGAAATGGACGAAAATAACAACTGAATCAATTTAACCCCACCACAAAAAAAAAGGGACGCACAATTCATAATAAATATATATCAGGGAGACCAAATGATGAAAGATAGAATGAAATACAGGAACGTTTGGAAGAAAAAGAATAGAAAAGTATAAGCTACTCAAGTAAATATCAAATATTTAAATAACACATTGACAAACTAACACAGAAAGGAGAGACAGATGAAAAGAAAATAAACAAAAGGAAAAAACCAGGAAATTAATTGAACGTAAGTAATTACTTAAATTATGGTATACGCAATTCAATGAATGGAATCAATATGAATATTAAGTAAATCAAAGTTACCGAATGACAATAACTGTATTAATAAAAGAATTAAAAGAGAGAATAACTGAGGCTCGAATGTAAGAAAAAGAAAAAAAAACTGAATAATGAATGATGCGTGCGAAGAATAGTGAATATGAAATATTCTCAACAATGAATGGAGATAAGAAACAATTTCTTCTTTCCGACATCATGAAAGCTGCAAGAAAATGCTATTAATAATAAAAAAAAATCCTCCAGGCGCTACTAGCGATCCTCTAATTTCATCATCTTACTTTCTTTTATGTGGACGCTGATAATAAAGAAACTATTCAAAATGTTTAGTAATGATATTCGGTGATTATCTCATAGAAAAAGAAAACGACAAGGAAATATTGTTCAATGATATTTTGAGGAATGATCCACCGACACATATATCACTAAGTACAATAATGAAGAAATTTCATAACCTCAGTAAGGAGTCGTTAAACGGCTATGATAGAGGCGAGAAATGGAAACTGAACAGTAATAGATTAAGTATTGGAATTATACACGCATGTATATCACACGAATATGCATATATAAATAGATACACACACACACATGTATTTGTACGTACAGCAATATCTATATATATATGTATATATGTATATTTATATATATATATAAGTATTTATATGTATGTATATATATATATATATATATATATATGCGTACTAAGAAACAAATGTACGTTCTTATAATATAAAATATTGTTCTGTGTTGATCGCATTTGATTCTTAGTCTGGCCGAACACTTAAAGGAAGTCTATGCAAACAGAACAAGAACAACAACTTCAACAAGTAATCGTGAACCATAAACATATACGCACATACACACAAACACACACACATATCTATATGAGTATGTGTGCGCCCGTGTAGAAAACTAAGTTATTTTATTCCACACGGGTAGAAATGTAGGAAAAATAGAAGTTGAAATTGCACTGAGAATAGTTAAAATATTGTTTAATAATATATTTAAAGCTTTAAATGGTTTCACAATTCACACTGATTTTCCAAAAGTTCGAATAGGAAGACGTGGCTTGTGTTGCAGCTGTCTTGCTTCTGACTAGACTTTGAAACTTGTGCGACAAAAACCACGTCTTTTTACTTAAACTTTTTGAAAATCAGTGTGAAATGTGAAAGGGGTTACAGCTTTGAACATATTAATAAAAAATATTTTAACTATTCTCAGTGCATTTTCAACTTCCATGTTTCCCCTCTCGTTCTCTCTCTCTCTCT
>NC_068981.1:61724874-61727391 GCF_001194135.2 Octopus bimaculoides
ATATATATATATATATATAAGATGTTAGGAATAGGTATAGGAAACAAAATAATGGTAGTGAGATGATAAGTAAAGCCAAGAATTCACGTTCTAGAATAAAGGAAGTAATATCGTCCCCCACACCACTTTTTCTCTTAGAATAAGACATTTTCCCAAGGCTTCTTAGGATTCTGGAGGAGAACTTCCCAACGGGTCATAAATACTAGAGCATTTGCAATAAGTCTTCTATCAAGTTCTCTTACTCAGCAACGTCAAATTTGTCCTTTATTATTGCATCTATAAATAGGAGCAAGTTAAATGGGGAAGTGCACTGGAGAGGTTCTTCTGATGGAAACCCCGGTTCTGGGCAGTTAAGTTCTGAAACGCCTAAGGTTAGTGATGCCAACATTTTGCTCTCACCAGGTGTATCGAGCCCCAGTAATAAGAGATGTGAAGACTGAATATGGGAAACCTGACAAGTACTGTTAGCAGTAGAAATAAGGTTAGGGATGGCCCTGAGAAAGTGTAATTGTCGAAACCTTGGATCATCTCCCCTTGATGGGTTTTGTCTAATTACTAATGCAATTTATAAATGCGTTGTTAAGGATGAGGATAATTTAAATAAGTTTTATATAGGTAGTACAGTAATTTTTAAGGCTAGGTATAAGGCTTACATGAGCTCATTTTCAAGTGAAAAATACTGTAGCTCTACCACACTCGCATCTTATAAACATGATCTAAAGAGAAATAATAAGAGTTATTCTCTTGAATGGTCCGTTATTTCCAGAGCCCCTTACTTCAGAGTAAATATAAATAAGTGTAAGTTTTGTGTAAAAGAATTCCTTGTCATCCTTAAGTCTTTTGGGCCAAAAAGTTTGAATATATTTACTGAGGTGTTCCCTTTTTGCAGCCAAATGTTTTCGTCCACCTTTTTGAAAGTGTATCGAAATAAAATGTAATAAAATTGATTAGCGTTACGGAGTTTTGAAACGGGCGAGGTTGAATTTCAGTTAACTACAGCCACCTGAGTGTTTAGCAACAGACGTGTTTTTTTTTTGGTTTTTTTTAAAGAAAATTTGGATGGTCCGCTGATGGGTTTTTCTTTTAAATTATATAAGCTTTTAATAACAGTATAAGATTTTTATAAAACAAGTTTGATCTGTGCGTGTTTCCTGTTTCCTGTTTATCCTGATGAGGTGTTCATCGCTGTGATGCACTCTAATGTAAATAAACTGCGGTGGTGAGCTCCCGAAATTGCCATAGACATATTTGAATGTTGAATTTTACCTGTGAAGTCTGCTTATTATGAACTCTTGGACGTACTTGTGTGAGGGGAGTAAAAGTCTTTTTTCAAGATGTATGTGAATTTGACCTGTGGAAGTCTGTTTACGGATGAAATTTGGACGTACGTGTATGAGGAAAGTAAAAGACTTTTTCAAATATATATTTTTTTAATTTAAAATATAAATGTTAATATTTTAATCGTCTGATAAAACTTTTTTTAGGCGTTGGACATTTATCTTATTGTGTTTTATTTTTACCTTTACTTATTTCATATTTCTCTATCAGGTTTTTTAGTAGATTTTGAATTTTTAGCCGTTTATATTTAACCTTTTGATAGGCCATTCTATTTGTATTTTATTCGATTATATATTTCTAGCTTTTGCCATTTCATGTATAAGTATTATTTTTATGTGTTTGGCAACCATGGTGATTTTTATATATGATAAAATATTTGAGCGGTGGTGTTGTATATAATCTCGTTGACCCAAATTTAATGTTTTTTCTATATCCAATGCTTTATATATATATGTGTGTGTGTGTGTGTGTGTGTGTGTGCGTGCGTGTGTGTGTGTGTGCGCGTGCGTGTGTAGGTTATGAGAGGTAATGATGTCAATACGACCCAAGGTGTCAGCATTACCTGACACTTTGGGTCGTATTGACAGACCATAGTTAAGCTCCAGGTTCGGTGAATATGCGAATAAGGAGTACAAGGGAGGTGGTATATCAGCATGACTATATATAAAAAATATTCTTTACAAAATGAGATAAAAATCCAAGGCTGTGAAAGATTTTAGAACATTTATAAATAGAAGGTCTTAAAGGTCTTTCCGGGATATTTTATATATCACATCATCGGAGACGGTGTGAGGAAATTTCAAGAAAACCCTCGATTCACTAGCACTGTGGATAAGCTCTATACTTGGAATGACCGATACTATTCAAATACTATTGGAACTTACTCACAAGTTATTGGAATGTTATATGTATAGCATTCTGCCTAAATAATGGATCTACAGATGTAATATCCCTGCATATCTCACATCTATTTTCATTCTTCCACTTCACTCTCTATTTCATATCTTATCTAAATTAACTATTGCTTAACCAATTTCTCACACCGTCTCCGATGAAGGGATATAATAAATATCCTGGAAACAGCTGTAAGACCTTCTATTTATAAGTGTTCTAAAATCTTTCACAGCCTTGGATTTTTATCTCATTCTGAAAAAAAAAAACATTTATATATATATATAT
>NC_068981.1:61728488-61730639 GCF_001194135.2 Octopus bimaculoides
ATATATATATATATATATATACAGATATGCCAACACATACGTACAATATACTTTCAGGCATACCGATATATATATATATATCTGTAAAAATATGTGACACTTATTCAGTAGCCATGATAAAACTCCGAGTTTCGGATGTCAGGGTGGGAGCCCACGCTAACATCTCTTCAGTTATCCAGCCAATCGAAAGTTCCTGTGAAAAATTACCGTTAAAAACAAAGGGAAATTACTGTGTAGTGATAAGGTCAAAACGCTTGTAAAACTGCGTATATGATCGCATACACGCATATATCCATATACGAAAGCACATATCTCTATATACGCACGCATATATCTACATACGCACGCATCCACGCGCACACTCACAAGCGCGCACATATAAAGTTCCTTGTACATGCCTATAGGCGTACAGGAAAAAACATATATATGTATATATATGTATGTAAATATAATTTGAGATATGTATATATGTGTGTATGTAGCGAACCTGCATATGTGTGAGAGTTGTATACTGATATTGGAATACAAGAAATCTTTGAAAATTGGTAAACGGAATGCGCAGAATGGAGAAAGTATATAAAACGTACTACTGAATGTAAGAAATCAGAAATAATACCTGCAGTAAGACAGGAAAGATAGAAATCAATGGATGGATAAAAGTCGAAAATATATTAAGTATTATTTGCTTGTAAAAGAAAGAAAAACAAATCTTAAGATAAAAGATTTATAAATGAATAAAACTATAGGAATGCGAAAAACCTGAAATCGATAGCATCTTAATTGGCAAAAGTTAAATTTACCGGTTTTGATCTTCCAAAAATACGTTATTTTTTATAACCTGATGACAATTCTATGAATTCACATCAGTAGTATTTTACAGTGATAAAATTTTTCATAATTTGAAATACTTTTTATTGTAGTTAATAGTGGAAGTTACATATCACAAAATGTAAACGGAAACCTACACATTCCTCCATTTTTATTGATTATATCTGAAGAGCTAGACATATAGTTTTCGCTCAAACAAACAATTGGCTACATATGTGTCATAAATTTACATTCCGCGTAATAATGACGTTTTAGAGTAATGATTTCTCGCAAGAAGATAAAGTGTTCAATCAATCGAATGAAATCAGATGCAATGCTTGTTTTATATATATTTTTTATCAGCGCCAATAGCAGAAAAGTTAATGGTGGTTAGTCTTCATTTCATATTTGAAGGATATATTATATTCAGTAAACCATTTTGTCCAATTCTTTGCCATACACGACGTTCTTTTTACTCTGAAGTTAATAATACAATAGAACCATAAACACTTGCATAATCGACCATGCCTTATCTTAAACGGAAAGCGCAGTTTAATCATTAAAAGTTAGACAACGGTCAAGAAAAGTGTTACGTTAAGAAATATCAAAGGAAACCATTAATACCTTGAGAGTTAAAATGAACGGTATACATGGCATATTAAATATAATACATAAGTAAAAAGAGCAACGTGAAGTGATTGTATCTTTTTAAAAATCTATCATGAGGTAGAACAATTTTTATAATGACTTGTAGTAAAAAGTAGAGAGCGTGTCGATCAAGACTTAAGGCATATAGAAATGATTCTGTGTGCCCATAAAGAAATATGACTATTTGATGTGAGCTTCCACGTAAAGACAACTAATATACTCTCTGATAATCGCATAGTAATACATATGATGATGAGATAAAAGTACACGGGCATAAATAGTTATTGTGACATACGTTTCAGTATTCTCCAACATATGTCACACTATAAATGCATCCATTGAACAACTTATAGGGCAGGCGTGGATTTTTGTTGATTGTCTGACGTGAAGTGTGTTCCATGATTGCCCTATAAGCTGCACCTTTTGGTTGCAGCTGTAGAGTGGCGAATACTGAAACATAGACAATTGAATTAAGTTATGCCCATGTTCTGTTCTATTACTATTGGTGTGCTCTTTATATTCTATCATAGCCCACCATCATATATAGAGGCCTTCTGATCAGCCCATTTAATCGTACCTACACACACGCACGGACTCAAGCACATACACACTCACGCAAGCACACACACACACACACACACACACATATATATATATATATATATATATATATATATATATATATATATATATATA
>NC_068981.1:61730810-61733943 GCF_001194135.2 Octopus bimaculoides
TGTGTGTGTGTGTGTGTGTGTGTACATACATTTTAGCTCTTATTTCCCGCAATATAGGTGATTTTAACACACCAGTCACATTTAGTAATGATCATAATTCAACTTTTTGGTGCAACATTGCAACCTGCTGTTTACATTAATTTTGTGTATATGCATTAGCGAATCACTAACTTACCCACTCGTTTGGATGACGAAAACATATATACTAGTAGAGAAACAAGCCCAGCAATAGCCGAACACCGAGCTGGCTTAACCGATCTCGGTAAAGGGAATTGCGTGTACGTCTTAAGAATTCTTGGGACAATTGTTAGTATATATGTTTTAATTCATATGCGTTACCTATAGCATTAGAGCATCTTAACTTTTATTTCTAGCAATGCAAGTGATATTCAACTCCCTAGTCACATTTAGCTTTAATCATAATTATCTTACATTTTGAAACGTTGTAACCTGCTGTTAACATTCATGAGTTGTTAATATAATTTCCATCCATATAAGATTTATTAATTTAACCATATGCCAATTAAGTAAAGCTGTATATGAAACGTTGGGGCGTATTTGTGTTTCAGCAGAGTGTGTGAACATCATCAAGACTTTATGCTCAGATCACCATTGAGTGGATGATAAGAAATGCAGCATCTCAGAAGCAGATCCTTCCCCTACCATGGCACAGTAATCTGTATTATAGGTTTCAAACCGGCGACTTTGACATTGTCTCTTGTATCATCGTTATCTTCACTGCCATAGATAATGTCTCTAATATTATATTTCTTACTAGAGTTGTTTTTAACGATCTGATTTGTATTAGTCTTCCAATTTTATTAGTGCTACTGTCAATAGTTTCTCTTCTTATTATTTTACGTCTTTCTCTTCATCCTATTACATTCACGTATTTGTTATTAATATTATTTGAAGGTGGAGAGGGAATTGCCCTCCTCGTGTGACTTTCTTGAAAGGTGGATGAAAGTTGCGAAAATGGATTGAGTGGATCGTACCTCTTTAAGTGTTCATCTGTGAGTCGTTGAAAAGGGGTTGGAGAGGGTATTTGCCCTTGGTGTTCAAGATCTTGGACAGAGGGTTTCCTCGATTATTATCACTAAGGGCTATCCTGTATCAGGAGGGCTATATCTATATTATCCCCACTTTTTTGAAACCTTGTATACATTTGGGAAACGCTTCCGTTTGAATGATCACTATGGCGTGCTGCAATTAAGAGGAGCTGTAGGACATTTGAACAATTTCAACACGCAAAGATATAGCAAGCAATTCGAAAGCTGTAGCAACTGATTGGGGATTTTAAGGGAGGGTTAATGTGCCTTCAATGTAACTGCCAATATACTTATCAAAATTTGGATTAGTTAGTTATGAAAAATCATATGTGGGAGAATAAAATCAAGAGTCATACAGGAATATACTCCCTCCTAGACCAAAGCATGGCATGTATCTAATTTTAAAAAGGTTTGTATGTCGATCTGCCGAGGCCTGAAGGATCACATAAATGTTGACAAAAATATAGCTTCAGTCGCTATCCTGTCACAGGTTTGGCATATTTGCAAGAATATATACAAATGAAAAACTAGGCTCATGAAACATTTGCATTTACAAGGTATATCTTGACTCTAATAATTCTTTGAATTTTTAGCAGAAAGCAAAAATATTTTAAAGTGGTGTGGATCGGTCTATTACATCACCCGTAGTATGCGACTGATACACCAGATCACCGATCTCGAAAGCATGAAATCCAATATTGATCTCGGCGATATTGATCTCAAAATGGAAAGAGTCGGATTCAATGCAGCTCAGTATTTTGCCCAGCTAATAATAAAATATATAATTACATGCATATTTAACGCAGTGAGATATAATTTGCCCATGTGAACTGCTCATTGATAATACGAGACTATAGCATGTATCAATATCATGATTTATAGTGGAATGTCCTATTTGCAATTTACACATTGGAAACATTCTTTCATACTTGAACTGAATAACACTAACTTACGCAGATTCCTATTAATCAGATATATGATGCAAGGCTGTGCGTACGTGCGTTTGGCTTCGGACATGATACATTGCTAGTGGCATTGTACATCTAGTCGACATTTTATGACCAATGACAAATTCCTGTTGACTAGTTAACATTGTGAATTCCATAAATTGTCTTCTACGAAATGCCTGCCAAACAGAAGATTAGCTTGTTCTATTCTAAACAAAGATAATCTAATGATAAAGTAAGTTAAGGTTAGCAGAACATACAATGTATTTGAAACTTTCTGATATTACGACTGCAACATTAAAGCATTAAATTTCCTTTTGTAGATATTCGAATTTTGACATCATGTTTAAAGCAATGACAATGAGAATTTTTACTTTTCTCTTTTGAATACATTAAGGCAGTGCTGTAAAAATAACTGATGCTTTCTTCCACAAAGTAGCTGAAAGTGGGAAATATCTTAGAAGAGTTAGGTTTATTGAGTCAAATCGACATAATTTTCGTTATGAAGACGAGAATATATTCAATTTCTGTCCGTAGATTCGAAATTTAAACAAATCTTCACTCAAGAAATAACTCTCTAGAACAATTTTTTTGAATAAAGTTTAGGTTAAAATAACATTTACTAAGAAGTTTGTCGAAAATATCAAATTCTCCGAATATTTCATAGAGATTGGGATCTTAAAGCGAAATGCTAAAACACTGTTAAACTACAGATCCTCATCTCGTATTGTTTCTTAAAACTTGCACAGTTCTAGCTTTAAAATGCGTGGACATTCATCTTTGAGCTTCTCTGCATGTAATATCTTCTCTACCCTGAATAAGGAGACTCGTCTCATCCAATGTTAATTGCATCCATGCAACCACATATTGTGATGAGCTAAATCTACAAACATTATTACACTAATCTTCCCCCTCCCCCTTCACTTTTTTCTGTCATTTCTATTCTGTATAAGTTATACCTATTAATATATCTATATATTTATACACCTGAAAGTTTTCATCTTTTGCATTCTCTCGTTTATGATGTATACACACACGCACACACAAATACACACACACACACACACACACATACACACACAGACACACACACACACATACACACACACACACACACACACACACACACACATATAT
>NC_068981.1:61733975-61735335 GCF_001194135.2 Octopus bimaculoides
TATATATATATATATATATTGTGTGTGCGTGCGTGTGTGTGTATAAGTAAATTTCAAAATGTTTAAGAGCGACACATAATCCTAACGGATACCCTGTTCGCTCTTATCGGATATCAATGCTGGATAACCACATTGAATATAGATAAACTCCACTTAGTTAAAATGTATTATACTCGGTTAATCATCACTTGGTAAATTCAGTTGTCCTTATAAGGTTTCAATTGTGGCTGTAGGTAAAAATCATGAAATTAAGATCAGAAGAGAGATTTGCATATCCAAATTTTCTTTTACAGTTAATCACATCTTTCTTCGTCAAAACCTTCGCACGTTTCCGCTGCAAGACGTAGGAACTTTTTAATGTGCATCTTTGTGTTAATTATCGATGTAACTTCATCAAGGTCTACTTTAACAGTTGGTCGAATATCATCTGTAGAGAGTATGAGCTTAACCAAAATTATTCTTTAATTTGGTAATACTGCTACTGAAAATAGTCATATATTTCGTGAGCATTATATTACATTGGCCAATGTGGACTTTATTGATATCTTTTGTCTTAAAGTATGTCAATGCTCAAGAATTATCTTATGGTTCGTAATTCATATTCTACCTTAACATTCCACCCAGATGGAATAGTATTCTTATTTTTTTCAAATGTGGACGTATATCAATTATGATGTATTGCTATAGAGTTGCTCCCAACAAATAATTTAAATTCATATAATAATAATAATAATAATAATTATAATAATAATAATAATAATAATAATAATAATAATAATAATAATAATAATGATAATAATAATAATAATCATAATAATAATAATAATAATAATAATGATAATAATAATAATAATCATAATAATAATAATAATAATAATAATGATAATAATGATAACGATCACCTTTAACTGAATTGCTAAATAGAACTGGATGAGGTTACAAATGCTACGGGAAAACAGTCAGTCACCTTTTATACATGTATGACCTAAAATTATACGCTAAAAATGACAAAGAGCTAGAAACACTACTACAGACAGTACATGGCTTTACCAAGGAAATAGATATGAAATTCGGATTAGAAAAATGTGCCAAAGCAACCCTGAAAAGACGAAAATTAGTTAAAAGTGGCAATATAACACTAGATAACGCCAATGAAATAAGAGAACTAGACGAAAGCCAACCATACAAATATTTAGGAGTCAATGAACTAGATAGAATACAACACACACAAATGAAAGAAAAAATAAAGAAAGAGTATTATAGACGAGTTAGATCAATACTAAAAACAGAGCTCAATGCTAAAAACAAGATAATGGGTATCAACACTTTAACGGTCTCAGTTATAAGCTACAGCTACAAC
>NC_068981.1:61735807-61738344 GCF_001194135.2 Octopus bimaculoides
CCAAAGCCTCCCAACCAGAAATTACCAAAAACATATAAGGAAAAGAAACATAACAAGTAACTGTAGAATATGTGGAGATGGACAAGAAACAATAAATCATATTATATCTGGCTGCCAAGTCCTGGCTAAGAAGGAATATATTCACAGACACGACAGAGCTGGGACCTATATACACTGGAAGCTATGCCAACACTATGGAATAACAACAGAAAAAAGATGGTATAAGCACACGCCAGAAAAGGTCACAGAAAACGAGAAAGCAACCATACTCCGGGATATGCCAATACACACAGATAGAGAAATTAAGGCAAATAGACCAGATATAGTTGTCAAAGGTCATGATGAAAAAAAGTGCTTTCTAATTGATGTATCAATACCAGGAGATGACACCGTTTCTCTAAAAGAAATGGAAAAACTTTCAAAATACAAAGACATGGAAATAGAGGTAACTCGAATGTTGAATCTAAAAACAGAAACAATTCCTATCATAATAGGTGCCTTAGGTATAATAAAAACATATTCAGACAAATACATAACAAAAACACCAGGACTTACAAATATATATAACATACAGAAAATTGCACTACTGAACACTGCACACATACTACGCAAAACACTTTCAATATAGTAACCATAAGATCACCACAGCAAACCACAGCACATACCCAAGGCGCACAGAGCTGCCCTCGGTAGTGAAGTGAAAGCACGTTATAAAAATAAAACTACTGAACAATAATAATAATAAAATAATAATGATGATGATGATGATAACTCTACGGTAAAACAATCATCCACCATTTATGTATGGATGATCTATGATAAACAGCTGGAAACGTTACTGCAGAGAGTACAATGATTTACCAAAGTAATAAATATGAAATTTGGCTGAGGAAAATGTGCCAAATCAACCTTGAAAGGAGAAAAACAAGTTATGAATAGCAAATGATATAAGATAATTAGATCAAAGCCAGGCATACCAATACTTACGAATGAATGAACTAGATATGATACAATGCACACAAATCAAAGAATATGTGAAGATAGAGAAGAAACAATAAATCATTTTGTCATTGGCTGCCCAGTCTTGGCTAAGAAGGAATATGTTCACAGACACGACGGACTTCGGTCCTATATACACTGCAAGTTATGCCAACACTATGGAATAACAAAAGAGAAAGGATAGTATAGGCACACGCCAGAGAAGGTCACAGGAAATGAGAAAGCAACAATACCCTGGTTGTAACCATAAACAGATAGAGAAATTAAGACCAATATGCCGGACATAGTTTTCAGAGATCACCAAGAAAATAAAATGCAACAATACCAAAAGATGACAATGTCTCTCTCTAAATGAAACGGAAAAACTTTCAAAAAAAATAAAAACCTGATGGCATGCACTACTTTCTCACTCAATAACAACAGCAACAACAACAACAACCACAACAACAACAACACCAACAACAACAATAACAATAATGTTTCTCAAAAAGAAACGGAGAAATTTTCAAAATACAAAAATTTGTGGAAATAGAGGTAAATCGAAAGAAAAAAAACACACACACATAAATACAAGCAATCCTAACAATCTCAACAAACACTCACAGACACACACATACATGCATACATACACACACACAAGCACGCACACGCACACACAATAACGCACACCACTCCGACAAATACAAGACACATAGACACACTTACACAAACACACACTGCACAAACAATACAAATAAAACACCCACAATAATACTCCTAAACATATGCACGCGCCACACAGAAACAATAACATACACACACGCTTTCACACGGACACACACACACACTTCGCCACAACCGATATAGCACACACACATATCCACACACACCCGAAAACTACATAAACCACACCCACACGTACACACACACAAACGAATACTCAGTAAAAAAATATGCAAAGTACGTACACGCACGCACATATACACCACTCGAATAAATATCACACACGTGGACACACACAGAACCCCTGGCAAATAAAACACACACACATACATTTGCACCCTCACACACATATGGATGCACACAAACACCACCCGGACAATTATAACACTAGAAACCTACACAGACAGAGACACACACATACTCACGTACACGCACATAACATGCCCACCAACACAACACACACAAGCATACACACGCACGCACACTCACACACATGCACTCACACGAACAAGCATATACACGAACAAGCACATACAGACAAACACATACACACACAGCACCCTGACAAACACAAATCGCACACATATACAGACACAAACGCACACAGAAATACGCGCACAACCCTGCTTAATATAACACAGACACATACACTGACCCTTATACGCCCCACACTGAACTCTAAGTCCAGTAAAAAAAAAAAAAAACACACACACGAACACAAACACATGTATATATACACACATAGAAACTTCACAGACACACACGCACAAATTCATACCATCTTGAACTCTAAGACCACTCCCAAAACCACTGAACCATGACAGACTAGCCCAGCA
>NC_068981.1:61739630-61740048 GCF_001194135.2 Octopus bimaculoides
ATATATATATATATAATACAAAGAATATATATGCATATATACACACATATATGTACATACTTACATCTACATGTGTATATAGATGCATATCAGGGTACAGGACGTTAGAACGATGAACTTTAGACAACGGAACGAACACATAGGAAACCGGATAGCCACTTGGAATAATTCCTTCGTCAGCTGCCTCTATTCTAACTAGACGTTTCGAAGATATATATATATATGTATATATATAAAACGATAAACGTCGCCCTTTCAAAGACTAGTCAGTCTCATGGGCACGGTTTGCCGGTTTCTATGGCGTATGTGTTCCCCCCAGCTGGACGGGACGCCAGTCCATCGCAGCGTTACTCAAGAAACAGAAAGAAAGAGTGAGAGAAAGTTGGGGCAAAGGAGTACAACAGGGGTCACCACCACC
>NC_068981.1:61740058-61745999 GCF_001194135.2 Octopus bimaculoides
ATATATGAGAATGGTATATATGTGCGTATGTACGTACGTTCGTATATAGGTATTTATGGATGTATGGATGTATGGATGTATGCATGTGTGTATATATGTATGTATGCTTGTAATTATGTACGTATTTGTGTATGTATGTAATATTCTTCGATGCGCATTGCAGTCTCTTACGGTAATAATGCTGTCCGTAAAGATTGTCTGTTGGCTACTGACACTAAATGTATTAAGTAATACCATTTACTTAGTGAATCTCACCTAATTATTTCTGTAAATAGTTTATATATTATTTCGATACGAAATTTACTTCTACCTACTCACTCGAATCGCAATTAATATATTGTAAAACAATGACGGTGAGCCTGCAGAAACGTTAGCATGCCGGGCGAAATGCTTCGCCTTATTTTGTCTGTCTTTACGTTCTGAGTTCAAATTCCTCCGAGGTCGACTTTGATTTTTTTATCGTTTCGGGGTCGATAAATTTAGTACCAATTGTGTACTGGGGTTTATCTAATCGACTGGCCCTCTTCCCCAAAAAATTGTGGGCCCTGTGCCTAGATTAGAAAAGAATATATTGTAAAAGAGCATAAATTTATATTTCTATCTTTCCACAATCGAAGTGCGGAAGAACTACACAAATAGATTCTCGTATCATTTCTGTAAATCCTACGTCTTGTTTTTTGCACTTTACTATTTTTAATAAGGGCGAATAATTGTGTGGAATTTTATTTTCTACTCCTCAATCGAAACTTCTCAAGTTTAGTACGTAATTATTTTAACAAATATCTGTAAAGCGTAAGTTTCCATAAACATGTGATACAACAAGAAGAGAAAGCGCAGTGCAGTTTTATAATGGAAGTTTTGAACCAGAATTCAATATATCTTGAAGTTTAAATCATATCCAAAACTGCTGTAGGCTCAGTGTATGTTTGTAAGTCTTCAACAAGTTCATAGCTTAATCTCCCAAAATACGACGCTAAAATCACACGGATATTCGAAAATCCAGAGACGTTATAGACGTATTCAATATGATTATTGCTTTCATATTTTGTGTGAATACGGAAAATATACCACCTATTGTATAATTGCTAGAAATGTGTTTTTATCTTCGAGAAATAATAGCATATACTTTCCACTTGGAAGGGAAACACAGGATTTCATGTCATGAGTTCGGGTCAGCTTGGGTCAGTGCAAATCATTTCTTGTTGTTATCAAGACTTGGAGTCGTTTCGCTGTAAGTTAGATTTTCTAACGACTGTGAATTTTAGATCTTTGTCACTCTTCACACTTACGGTCAGAAGGATGGATATCGCTGTAGCTTTGTAGTAGTTCCCCGACTCGTCCAATGTTTCATTTACCAGTTTGTATACTTGGAGTTTTTACACTGCAATTTTTATATGTTCCTCATCACACGACTGTAAGCTGGTGTCCATGGCTATTGAGGTCAAGGGGATGAAGTGCTTCTGCTATTCCTAGAGTTTTTGCTGATGGAGCTTTTGAAAGGGTGTTTCTTCTCTTTTTGTTGTATTTTGTAGCTATTTTTTCCAGTTCTTCAAAGACGCTCCGATGCGGCAGTTACCAAATAATTGTAGCTACTAACGATCTTTCCTGCGCCTCATCATTATTTGTCCATGTGCCTTATAATGCAACAGGTCTTTCTTTTATAACTGAAGCCTCAAGTGTTTTTATGTCTACTCTCTGTAAGCTGAAATGTCAACGTCAAAGGAAACATGAAAGATGGAATAAAGGTAAGATTTAAACTTATTACTGTCGTCCTCATACCTGGGTGACAAACATAAAACAAATTAAGCAATACAACTATATAACTACATCATAAGATAAAGGGAAGTATTATTCAAACTTAGACAAATGCCATAACATAATTATGATCAAAAGCGATTCTTCTATGAAGGAAATAAAATTCATGATCTAATTCCAAGTAAAGCAACTGATGTAGCGTCATTTCATCAACCCTCTCACGAAATGCCTGCTACTTGTAATATTTTTCGTGTATTTGGAAGCAAAATATAACTTAGAAGTTAAGAAAGTTTTCGAAATGTAACCGTTAAAAATGTAAACCGTTAGAATCGTTAGTGAATGCTACGGTAGAGTAACGGAGGGTTTCTGTAAGGCAAGGACCGATTTTGTAAAAATAACAGAAGCGAGTTCTTTACAATGCCATCAATAATGTGAAAATAATTTGACAATACAAAACAAAGCCTAGAAATTGTGAAATTGAAAGCAACACTATTATGAAATAATTAGTAAAGAACTAGGCTCTTTGTTTTCACTTCAATCGGTTTCAATTTTCCACTGACATGTGCATCATATTAAATCTGAATACTAGAAAATGTAGGTGATTTATGCTGAGAATCAGTTTTCTCCATATACATTGCTACGAGCATTATACTGTACATTCACAACCAATTGAAAACTACGTTACATTGTCCGACTGGTTAAGATCTCTGAACTTTTCATGGCACTTAACGTGCTAACCATCTTCAGGACCGCCACACAATATTGATAGTCGAAATTAAGGAAAGCTTTCGACTAATCTAAATGAATCAAGGCCCCATAGATGCGAAATTCTTTAGCAAATATTTCTATGATCTACCGCGTTTACAGCAGGTTTTTCTAGATAATTTTATTTGGTATGGTGAATGTCTGTAACTCACCTGAGTGAATATCAATGACAAGGGTCAACCTCTCAGTTAAGACCCTGTCAAAATTGTTTGTCTCTGCATTTAGCTGAATGTCGGGAGTTTCTCCCATTCTATTGTCCTTTGCAGTAGACATCTGCCAAGAGATATTCGAATAAGCCTGTCATATAAAACTAAATCTCGTCGGTCACACTATCCAGCTCAGGTGATTTCTCTCCCGTGTAATCACTTCCCTTATATCGCTAGTTCTTGTCAGGATTTCACAGAACTTTACCTGTTCACCGCATTCCAGCACATCTACGGCCCATTCTCTATTCGAAAGAGTTGCGCGAAGTGCTATTAAAAAGCGGAATATATCTACTTGGAAACAAATAATACGTTCTCCTGATCCGTTAAGGTGCTAATTGAGGATTTGCTGCCGCGTTAAATCACTGTCACTCGGGGCCAAACGGCTTTCATTTCCTCATTCCTGAGTGCATGTACCATAGCTTTGATAATACAAAACTTTTGCTTAGCATTGAAGAACATGTCTTCTCGAAGGTTAATAGCTGGCTATTTTTCTGCCACATTACTTTTTACTAAACCTAATCAAACAGCATATTTCACAGATAACAGCCATCAGTTTTTGACCATTTACTCCTCTCAAATCAATCTGGTTCTCCCATTTTGGCATTCTGCGAAATAGATATTCCGTTTCAAGTAATCAGGCCTCTAATTATGCAACCTATCTATGTCGACTTACAAGTCATAAATTTATTGGGATACACTTCGTGGCGCCATCTGTACTGTTGTTCACATTACGGACCACCAGCTTGCTGTCCTTCTCAAGGATGATCGACCGCATTCCGATGTCCAGAGAATCCTCCCCACACCAGAAAAAGTCAGGCCGAGTAAGAGATGCACAAAAAATTCAATCGATTCAGCAGTATACCAAGGCACACATAACGGATATCCTGATCGGATGTTAGATGATGATGATGAGGATGATTACTATTTCGTATGTCTCCCAATATCAGGTTAATAATATCAAATTTTTCTCGCATCGAATGCTTTAGTGCTGAAGGCATTTGTTTGTTTAATCTTTACTTTTTTCACGAAGGACATCAATTTCTTCTTAGTTTTTGTATGACTACAATAGTTGGAGTAACTGGGTGTCACTTGCTGATGTCGATTGTGCATCAATCTTTTAATATTGTGTTTATTCATTTTGTCGAGGTGGAAGATGACCCTCGCAGTGACGTTGTGGATTTGTCTGTGTTAGGTTTGTTGATAGAAAGTATTTAAGTGTTCTTCCGTCCTATACAATAGGCAACTCGACTTTTCTACACTTCACCGCATCACGCAGCCTCACTCCGTTGTCAGGTGGATATGAACTGACATCCCGGTTTGATTTGAATGAGGACCTTCACTGTGGTCCTCACCCTTCGTTTCACACCGAGGAATGTCTTATTGTCCTCTAAATTGTTTACGATTACCTTCGTTCGCATTGACTAATGTTTTGTATAAAACGAATCTTCAATTCTTTAGCATTGAGTTGTATTCTTAGGAATACAACTTCGAGCATTTCTACCAATTCATTATTTTTCTCTTATATAACATATTTTACGGTCTTCATTGTTAATCTTCCCATCTCCACTTGTAAGAATTCAGCATCTAATTATCATGATGTTCATTCCTATTGTTGTTGCTAAATTTCTGCTTCTTGTCTCTGAATAACTTATGTTGCTGATACTCACTTGTGCTTTGCGGATAATTATTATTCTTTCTTTGACTTGGCTTCAAACTTTTGTATTATCTCTTCTTTAGCAGTTTCTAACCCGTTGTGTCAGATGTTAGAATTTCCTGAAATTTCCATGATGTCTTTCAACGCCTCTGTCTTTTCACATACATTGTTTATTTTTACAAAATCTACACACAGAAGCTGTAAAATATATGAGACCTTTTATATTGTTTATATATTCCACTTCGATTATCAATGATTGCCTATCATTCATTTTCAGTGCCTCTCAAATGTATTAATTACATTCTCTATTTCTTCACTTATTTAAGCACTGGCGTAATCCACGTTCCTTTCTGGAATTACTTTCTACAAATGTCTCACCTCGCACTTTGTTACCCTTCTTTTGATATTTTTGTTCATACATTGGAGCTGTGTAATCATTTTCTTTATATTTAACTTGGGTGGACATTGTTTTCTCATTATTAGGTTTCATTGATATAGAAAACAATTTTCTGGTTATTAGAACATGTTATTCTGTGCTCACATTTAAATATTTCCATTTTGTATTCCATTTCGCCAGCTACACATCACTACTAAAATTCCATGACAATTTTCTTTTTATTTTGCCACCGTGTTCATCAAATATTTGGTCAGTTGCGAGGAATGTGCTTTTTGCTTTTCGGTCACCCTGAAATACAAGAACTTTCTAAGGGTGGATGAACTTCGAAGAGTCAACGGCCATCCAAATAATAACTCATTCACCATTCACCAGGTGCGGTGCACTGAATACTGGGGTTTTGTGTCCAGCGCAGGATAGCTCACTTAAACTTCTAAGGGGAGAATGGCGTCTCTGAGTCTTTTTAGACAAGTCCCACTAGAGATGGTGTCTCGATGAAAATACTGGTGGTTGTGACACCTTATCAACACTTTGCTTTGCATGAGAGTCATGAATAATAGAATTAACACAAACAACATCGCAAATAAGGACGGAACAACAGGTAACTGATTTTCGTCTGCCAGGTACCTTGTGGTGAGAAGCACACGCCCGGTCATCATTATACGGTTTCTAGAACTAAATGGACTAAGACGATGAATATAGCTGTCATAGAATGTTATTTTTTGAGCAGATCCACTTATAATGAAGAGAGACACATAAGAGGATATAGAAAGAGGATACATACATATGAATGGAAAATCAGGGCTCAGATATTGCGGACCAGAAACTCTGTGACCAGGTAAGAGGAATAAGGAAGAAGAGATGGGTTACAGTACTAGAGTACGATGTGATTAGGAAGAGGGTGATGACTGAAAACACGGGAGTGAGGCAGAATTAGATACAGCGAATGTTGACGATGCTGCACTTAACTAGGAGAGGTATGTCTCAAGCCCTGAGTGTAGAGAAGAACTAAATAATAAAGACAAAGGAATGGTGGAAAAGATTACTAGTATCATTGAGTAAAACCTGGATACGGAAAGAAATGGATTCAGGAAAGTAAATAGTAATATGCTCAGTGGGTGAAACCTTAACGTGAATAAAATACTGAAAAAATGAAGACAAATAATA
>NC_068981.1:61747926-61749857 GCF_001194135.2 Octopus bimaculoides
TCTACTACCTCTGTCAAATGAATCACCAAAATTGGCCTTTCATTATTTATAATCTGTACCTGTTTGTTTGGTTATGAAATAAAATACACAAAACGTGTTTCTGAATTACGTGTGTTTACTTTATATACATATGAGTTGAAAACTTTCTTCTGGTATTCCACTTAATATCTATGTTCCATGCTGGCATGGGTTGGAGAGTTATTAATGTAGAAATATGGTATCGTAGCTACTAACAGTTGAGGGTTGCGTAGTCTAGACGGCGTTTTTAGATTTCATTATTCTCTTTAACCCGGGCAACGCCGAGTATTTCTGCTAGTAGGTAATAAAGTAAGCCTCGGATAAAACTGTAAATATGGGTATGAAGAAAAAGAACGTTGGTGGAAAAGAAGAATAAAACAATGAATGAATGAAGTGCGAAAACATATAAACATGTTGGAAAGAAGAAAAAAAGTAAAATCAGTGGTGAGGAAAAAGATTAGGAACTAGCACGTCGATATAGAATAAAGAAAGAGGGGCTAACTTAAAGAGCTGAAACAATGATTGCAGGCTAAAGCGGCAAAAATCAAGGGATATGCATAGATAAAGAGAAATGACCAAAGAATTGAAGAATATAAAACAAACATATTATTCCAAGACCAGAAATTAAAAAAGACCATAGAGAGCTGATGATGAAAATTTCGCAGGACAAGAAAATGCAGTCAGTTCTAGAAGAATAAAGATGAGATTGATTGGTATAGAATTTGACAATGGTTGCAGCAAGGAGTCTTAAAAGTGCCCACTGAAGCATTAGTGTGCAGCGCTGAAGAACAAGCTCTCAGAACAAACTACTCCAAATAATATTGATAAAAGCACTGACTCACCACAGTGTAGGGTGTGCTCTGAGAAGTGAGAAAGTATAAGCCACATTGTTAGTGAGTGCTGTAATCTCGCACAAGGCGAATACAAACGGAAACACGACAATGTGGCCAGATATGTCCACTGGTTGTTGTGTGGTAAAGCAAACTCCGAGAGAGCCGATCAATGGTATGCACACAAGCTAGAGTGAGTAATGCCAAATGAACATTACAAAATACTCTGGAATTTTAACATACAGTGCGACCAAGTCATAGAGGTGAGACGGCCAGATATCGTTATCATCCATAAGATGAAAAAGAAGCAAAGATAATAGATTTTGCAATACCAGGCGATTAGAGAGTGAAACGTAAGGAAACAGAAAAGAGTGAAAACAATTCCAGCCTCTGCGGGACGAGATAGGAAAGTTGTGGGGTATGAGGAAAGTAATAATGATAGTGGTAGTAATTGGAGCGTTAGGAGCAGTTTCCAAGGGCTTTGAAAAACATATTAAGAATACTGGAGCTACCGTCAGGCTCGACGTGATCCAAAAGACAGCATTGTTGGGCACAGCTGGCATTCTAAGGAGAGTATTGTCTCTTTGAGTCACAAGAGTAGGAACTTTTTGAAACCTTTAGTGGCTTGTTGTTATCTGCTTTCAAGTAAAGAATAACTGGTAATTAAGAACTATCCTAAAGTCTTTCAAAATAATAATAATGATAACAATAATAATGGCCAGAATAGTCAGGCAAGTATTAGATAGCTGAAGAGAACGGATAGCATGATACCGTCGGCTACAGATAGCAAGTCCGCAGTTCATGCAAGGCTCCAACAGTTCTAGCAAAACATGTGATAGAGAAAAGAATTAACAACAACAACAACAAAAACAACAACAACAACAATAATGATAATAATAATAATAATAATAATAATAATAATAATAATAATAATAATAATAATAATAATAAAACTAGAATAATAATAAAACTAGAACAGCAACAGACCATGATAAAACGATGGCAAGAAAAGCCCCTACATGGTAAATACTGGGCTAAACTAAATGCGAAAGAAATAGACAGAGAAAAATCCCAGCAATGGCT
>NC_068981.1:61750511-61753157 GCF_001194135.2 Octopus bimaculoides
AAAAACACCAGGACTTACAAATATATATAACATTCAGAAAATTGCACTACTGGGTACTGCACACATTCTACGCAAAACACTTTCAATACAGTAAACATAAGAGCACCACAGCAAACCACAGCACATACCCAAGGCGCACAGAGCTGCGCTCGGTAGTGAAGTGAAAGCACGTTATAAAAATAAAACTACTGAATAATAATAATAATAATAATAATAATAATAATAATAATACTTACAAGAACATGCATGGGAATACATCACAATATGAGACATAAGGATGACACTCACAAAGGTCCATCAGTGTAAATCTATTGGTAATGATAAGGTTCCAAGTTTCTGACTCGCAACGCTCCTGTGCGCACAAAAAATTAGTCCAGATATTCAATGGAATTATGGGAGATCCTACTAAAACACCTGATTGGTTAGCAAAAGGTAATACTTACCTTCTTCCAAAGAATAATGAAACCAAATTTCCCTATAGCTATCTGCTCATAACATGTCTATCTACCACGTATAAAAGTTTAACATCCATCCCCTTGGGAAAAGCATAGAAATTATGGAACAGAACGATATTTTCTCCTCTTAACGAAAAGGGTGCCGACGACGCTCATATGGATACAAAAACCATCTCTTAATCGACCACATGATACTTGAGAACTGTCATAACAAATACAGAAATATCAATTCCTCGCAGATTGATTTTAAAAAGGCCTCTGACAGCACATAGCTTTCATGGATTTTAAAAGGGCAGGATATCTTTAAAATTTGTCCTATGATTTCAAACTTCCTAAAACACATGTCAGTGTAAAATACGAATCTCCAATTATACCACAAAAACTATGAATATCAACTGCGGTATTTTCCAAGGTGACTCACTTTTACTTTTAGTTTTTTGCATAGCCCTAATTAATACCCCTTATATGTGGATTTAACAGAACAGGGTATGTATATAAAATTGGCGGTAAGAAAGAAAGTCAGCTATTTTATATAGATGACTTAAAACTCTTCGGCACAGACGATAACAAGTTTGAAGGACTACTATGTACTGTGAAAGCATTCAGTGATGACATTGGGATGAAAATTGGTCTTGATAAATGTGCCAAGATCAATTTCCAGGAAGAGAAATTGAAAACCTCACATTTACTGGTGATGGATGTTGACACAGTCATAAAAGAACTCGAGCAGGCACAAACTTTCAAATACATGGGAATAAATGAGGGCTCTGGCATTCAACATGCAAGCATGAAAGAGAAGATGAGGAAAAAATGTTACAAGAGAGTTCAAACAGTACTAAACTCCTAGTTAAATACACGTAACTAGGCGTTAACTTTAGATCCCGTAGCAGTTCAGGTTGTTACTTACAGTTTCAATGTGTCGAACTGGAATATGAGCGAAATAGGAAGATTGACAGGAAAATTCGTAATCTGATGACTTGCAATTAAATGCACCACACAAAGACAGATGCAGATCGTCATTACTTACCCAGCGCTCCAGTAGGTCGTGGCTTGAACCAACTTGAAATTTCTTACAAAACCACCTCAGTTGAACTGGCAAAATATCTTGAAAGATCTAACGACTAGATGTTGAAAACCATGAAAGACAAGAGAAGTTTAACTCTGTTATGAAGGAGAGCAAAAAGGTTTCAAGTAAGTTTATGTCTATAACCCAGACAATTGGCTGATAGGTGGGAATATAAACCTCTGATTCGCAAATATGTGACCGGTAGCAAACAAGCTGATGTAGACCAGAAGTGCACCCATCAGTGGCTACGAAACTCAGGCCTAAACGCAGAGAATGAATGATTTATCTTGGCTGCTCAGAGTTTATTGACCCGGGACTATGAAGTCAATGTAATGAAAAATGTTATAGACCCAAAATGCCGATACTGCAAAGATGGGATTGAAACAGTGAACCACCTGATCTCTGTGTGTAAGGTTTTAGCACTTGTAGAGTACAGATCTTAGCCTGACAAAGTCGGACAATATCTACACTGGATATTTCATCATTATAAAAGCAAAACTGCTGACAAGTTGTACAAGCTTCGCTCTCGGGTTGTAGCTGTTGGAGAAAATGTAGCGATTCATTAGGACCTCTTAGTATGTTCAGACCGGACCATCAAAGCACATAAACCAGGTATTGTTGTGAAAGACCAAAACAAGAAAGTCTGTTTAACGATTGACATGAGCATACCTTGTGACCATGATATCTACTAAAGAATTTGATAAGCTCAGAAAATATAAAGATTTGCTAATGGAAATCGAAAATTTGTGGCATCTCAAGACGGTTACAAAATTCAGTGATTGTAGGATCACTTGGAAATATCAAAACAGGAACTGAAAATTATTTAAGAATAATCCTTGGTTTTCCATCGAGGCAGAAAGTGCAAAAGATTGTCTTGCCTGGTATATCACATGTACTAAGAAAAGCATTGTCGCTGTGACTTTTCTTTCCATCTTTCCCTTGTATTTTCTTTATTTACTTCTGTATTTTTATTTTTTCCCCTTTTCTCTAAGTCTTTCTTCCCCTATTTCTCTATCAAATGATTTTGAAAATGAACAATCTGGTGTGTTTATTTTAATGGTCTGCATATGTATACAGTGCATTCCTCTACCTCGGCAAGAAATGGAAACAGAATTGAAAGATGAT
>NC_068981.1:61753351-61756398 GCF_001194135.2 Octopus bimaculoides
GAAGAAGAAGAAGAAGAAGAAGAAGAAGAAGGAGAAGAAGAAGAAGAAGAAGAAGAAGAAGAAGGAGGGGGAGGAGGAGAAGAAGAAGAAGGGGAAGAAGAAGAAGAAGAAGAAGAAGAAGAAGAATAATACTTTCACAGAATGAACGAAAGCAATTAAGACTGTAAGCTATGATAACTAAAATAACGATTATAATAATGATTGACACAACAGGGGGAAAAAAACACTCTTAGTGGCCTGGAATAAAGGCCTTAATAGTTTTCCTCACAGCCAGATAAAAGAATGCTCGGAGATGTTCAAAATGTCACCAGTAATCAGGAATTTTGTAATTCACACCATGAAGCACTGGAAAGAGACATTAACTCCCGACAAAGAGACTATGATAAGAAACGCCGGACAGATCAATATGAATTGTGGAATCCATGAAGGAAATTCATTATATTCTTTGTTATTCTGCTAAGCACTGCTTCCTCTAAGTAAATTCCTGAATGAAACAATTTATGGATACATCGGTTACTGAATAACAGTTAATCATCTCTATATGGATAATTTGAAGCTGTTCACAAAAGATGTCCGACTACAAGCACTCCTACAAACAATCAAGTAATTTAGTGACAACATCAAAATGGAATTTGGGCTTGACAAATGCTCCTAGGCCACATTTACCAAAGAAAAACTAAAAGAAAACACGTGCAACATCACTCTAGAGAGAGACACCGAGATAAAAGAATTAGAACCTCAATGTAGTTAGAAGTGTCTAGGAGTATTTGAAGAAAATGGAATGGACCACTCACTAATTACAGAAAAGATAATGACAGAATGCTACCAAAGAGTAAGAACCATTCTGAAAATCGAGCTAAATGTAAGAAACAGATGTTGAAGCTATAAACATATTGCCCACGCCTATAATCACATGCAGCTTCACTATTAGGAAATGGTCTCTGTGATCCAAAGTGATTTCAGCATGCGAAACAGGATGCGAATGCCTTGCATGCATCACCCCCAGAGCAGAGAATAGAAGTTACTCGGGTGTGAATACAATCTCAGCCCTTATGGCGACACGTAAATGACAGAATGTTATAGCTGGTTCTGAAACAAAGATAATGATAGCTATTCTCAGTGATAAAAAACCTGACAATTTCATACACACACACACACACACACACACACACACACACACACACACACACACACACACACACACACACACACACACACATATATATATATATATATATATATATATATGCTGGTCAGAATATATAGATTTTTGACCGATGTAGTGTAATAATTTCCATTGCTATTGTACCGCAATGGAAAATCTTATTTCTAGTGGATAATGTCCTTATTGAAAATACAAACGCATTACAAACTTTTGCTTCGCTAGAATAGATCTCAAATATATAAGTCTAAGTGTGTAACCTTTTCTATATTAATGTAGACTAAAATATTTATTTCAGTCATTAGTTTGCAGTAAATTTGTTTAACTTATTTTGCCTCATTGCATTTTGCTGCTATTCATATTGATGTTTTGTCATGTAAAAACATATTGACATTCTGTGCGAAAGATAAAACGTAACCGATTTTGGACATTGTCTATGAGCCAGTATCATGAAAACATATATCATGATTTAAGAGCGTTTCATGATCATGAAGATATAGGGTTAAGCAGTAAACGCATACAAATGGCACTTAAGAATGTTAAATTTGCGTTCTACAAGCTCGTTACTGCAAGCGATTACTACAGTTTGTCATTGATTTTTCTTAGCACCTTTCGTAATATATGGTTCTTAGGAGATAGCACAACTTTCTGCTGCCTGATGTTGTTTAGACTTCGAGAAATTCAATAGTATATATCTTCAGTAATGAGAACCAATTTATTTCACCCACGTCGGAATTCACAAATTGACACCTCTTCATTTGACGTAAAAATTAAAATATATCTTGCTTATTTTGGTTCGAGGTAAGATCTAAGTTCATTCTATTGCTATTGCTGAAAATCAGACCAGCACATACATATTTTTACAGGGTTATATTCTTTATTTACAGGGTTTATATTTTATTTTCATGGTTATATATTTTTTATTTCGTGAATAAACATTGTTTGTGTTTGATTTTGATGACTACACAGTACAGTAGAGGGTGTGAGGGAATCAGTACAATGACGCAATTCACTCTGTCAGAAATTTGGAAACGACATGTTGTGCTGCTTGGCATCCGCGCCGGAAGCTCCAAAACGAAGATTTCAGAGTGTTTGGGTGTCAATTTAGGGCAGTGCAATCTAAGGACATCATGGTGTTTGGAGTGATCATCTTCCCACGCGGCTTCAGACTCAGCACGGAGGCCTAAGTGCCTGGAGGAGGTAGTGCTCCCTGGGGTGACAGAGTGGCCGCTGGGAGACCCTACGTCTGGGAACAAGACTCGGTGCCATGCCTCACAGGCAGAAGATCCCAGTCATGGCAGTCAGACAATTTCTGCGACCACATCACACCTCATTTCTCAGACTGCAACCCTCTTGATTATCATGTGTGGAGAGTAGGTGAGTGAGAGACAAACAAAATTCCTTGTAACACTATTGATGAACTGAATTCAAGGATTATAGCAGCATTCAACAACTTCAAGAAGACCAACCAGAAGAGCTGCAAGAGCTCCCGAAGTCGTCTGGTTAAAGCCAATGGCGACTTTACTGAATAAATTTACTCTTGTGTATTTCAAGATATTTTTATGTAATTTTGGTAAATATATTTGTAAAAATGAAATATCAGGGTTATTTTCTTTTTTGCGTAATTTAGACAGCAGTTTATTCACTGGACCCTGTATATATATATAAATATATGTATATATGGATGGATGGATGCAAATATATGTGTATGTGCACGCCCGCGCGCGTGTCTGTGTATCATTCAATGTCCACGAACTATTAACGGTGTCTTTCTGTGGGATCATGCTTCTAGAATCATACTATACATAAATACACACGCACACACACACACATACATATATATACACATATACATTTATATATATATATATATATATATATATAT
>NC_068981.1:61756408-61757588 GCF_001194135.2 Octopus bimaculoides
TGTATGTATGTATGTATGTATGTATGTATGCATGTATGAGTGGGCCTAAGTGAGTGTAGATAAGAAGCTAATAGTGTTTTCTAAGTTTTATTTCCTTTATTGTAAGGGAGATTTAATGTCAGAAAGACTTAAGTAACGAAGAACTCCAAAAATCGTGTTATTGGTTATTCCGGATGATAGAATTCAATGACTGTCATATAGTGTAGAAGTAATAATACTAGTGGTTTATACCGCTTTACATCATCAAAAAACTTGTGTGTGTGTTTTTGCGTTTTCGTCTACTATATCCCCACTCCATTCACAAAGCTTTTGCTGGGCTGCGATTATAGAAGACGAGTACCCAGGGCGCCGCGCGCTGGAACCCAACACGGAACCTTGCGTAATCATTCTATTTCAAAATTAAATTTCTAAACTTCCCTTTCTCCAACAGATATACGCGGCACTGTATATTAATATTGATATTCTTACACCAATCTGCCTGTAATATGTAAAGTTTCACATATGTAAAGTTTCACATATGTAAAGTTTCATTTATAAGGCATTTATATATTCGACTGCTTTTGGAGTAATCTTGTATTCATATTATTAAAAGCTATGTCTTAGTGTTGGCATGTAAAAGCTAACGGCCCTTGATGTGATAATATATCCTTCTATACGCTGGCCTTTCAATTATCCAACTACTATTCTTATATAATACAACAAGATGGGTTTTCTGTTATTTAATATTTAGTAAAACCACCTACACAAATTTTCCTATATTGCTTTTGTTAATTGTTATCTTCATCAGTTTTCTGAAAAAACAACATTCTAATGGATATTATAAATCATTCTTGACAGCTTTTTCTAATTCATATTTTTCGTATATTTAAAACGAATTACATAATTTATCTGCTTTTATGACAAATTATCACATGAATAATTGTAGACGATTTTGCGATATTCTTATCGCCCTTATTTTGATAAGGCGGTTATCTAATTTTTGTTTTAAAATTTTCTTTGAATATTTGGGATGTTAACACTATATCATTATATTTTATTTTCGTGTTGACTACAATTAAAATAAATTATACAAATTTAAGTCACTGATTCCAGTACTGATATTAAATAAATTTTATTAACGTTTGCGAATATGCTTTAAATATCTATGGAAATGTGTGTATGTATATATATATATATATAT
>NC_068981.1:61758358-61764172 GCF_001194135.2 Octopus bimaculoides
ATACCTGTGTGCGTGAGTATGCGTACGTATGTGTGTGAGAGTGAGAGAGAGAGAGATAGAGAGACATCGATATGATATGTATTACTTAAAGAAAGAAAATGTACACAATTTACATAACTTTAATATATTTTTTATTACGTTTTATACGAGAAAGACTACTGTGTTTGGCAACCGGTTTCGCTTTCGCTAATCATGACACCGAAAATATTGTAATTTCATATTTTCTTCAGAGGATTTAAGTCCATGTTGTGTATGGGGGTTTGTGATTGAAACTTTCCTACACAAACTCTCATACACAACATGGACTAAAATCTTCTTAAGATAAAAGGAAATTACAATAATTTTAACGTCATGATTACAGAAAGCGAGACCGGTCGAAAAGCACATTACTCTTTCACTCCCAAAATCTATTAAGAAATATATTGAAACTATGTAATCTGTGTGTATTCTCCTTCCTTTACTTTATATTTATTTTCTATGTTGCATATATATATATATATATATAGCATTTAGCATGAGAATCATATTCATTTCTTGTAATAGTTTCGAATATTGGTACAGGGACAATAATTTCGGGGATGGAGTAAATCGATTACAAAGACCCCTGTGTTCAAATGTCTCGCTCGTCTCTTGACCATCTTCATGTATTTGGTAAAAACGCTCTACAATCGAGTGAAGTGTTAGTACACTTTTTGAGACCATGTTTATATGACAGCTAACATATGCTGATATATACCAGTTGTCTGAATCAGTTATACATATTTCTGTTTAAATTATAAGCTAGAACTAACATTGAAATAGGCGGCGGTTTGCATGATGAGGGCAATGATTTCTATCACTTCAACATAGTTTTATCTTTACAGTGTCTGTGTGATTCTCTGAGGTAAACAGAAATTGTTCGGAAGGTGAGAGCCTGAAAATATTTTCGACTAACTTAATATTAACAGTTAGTACGTTGCATGAACAAGGTTTTTTTGGAAATAAAGGAGTTCCGATAATTCCTGGTGAGATTAACACGCACAAATACTTTCCTTTTACAGACACTATTCATTTTGTATTTCCTAATATTATACATGTACTGATGCATAGATAGGAGCTAAATCCTGAGAAACATGAGATTTTATAAAACATAAAACAAAGAAACTTCCGATAAGGAATGACGGGGCACATATAACCTTCCACAGGATTACAATCGGGAGAAGTAGAAAGCCTGAAATTGCGTCTAGTAAAGATGTAGAGATTCTTCAACAGTCAATTCTGAAGGTATAGCAAGGAGACGAATTCTGCTGTCACATATACGGCCTTCCAGTAGCAACCCTCTCCAGCCAGGTATTGACCACACTCTCAAGCAGCTTCAATATTTGCCTGAATTGAGATTAAATACCTCGTCAAAGATGACGGCATGAACTCCGGCATGCTGACGCAGTGAGAACACGCTGTATTTCTTCCTGCACTTGTTCTTGTTACGTCTTACGGTGTTTGCAGTGTTCACAAAACGCTAAGCAGCAGTCGTGATATCAGCGTTTTGATATCCAAGGTGAATCATCACAATACAGGTAACGCTTCTCCATTATTCAGATGGATTCTAGTCCTACATAGAAGATAACATTTTCTCGACTACAACGTTAACCTTTATGTTCCCCAACACAGTTGACTGTCCTCTATTATATCAAACTGTTCCTAAAAAGGGAGGTATGAAAACAAGCGTCAAATTTAGGCCCGATGAATATTCGCGTCTTCCCTGTATTGTAATATATTATTTATACTTCATGTTGATGCATCGGGAATTAATTACGGCTTTTTAAGGATGAATGCCGTATTTGCTTGAGTTACTTCTGTTTAATAAAACCAGTGATATTTTTTGCAACCAAATCGAGAATTTATCGTACTTTTAAGAAAATAGGAAAGAGAGGATAGATATCACCAGCGTGTGTTTTTAAATGTAGAAAATGGAAGACACGTTCTTCTATTATAATGATACAGGAGTGGAAATATCTTCACACTGGAATATATTCAACATATATTCTTACATAGTCGGTTATGTTCCTTATATGCCTATATATTATTATGATACATATGTTTTCTAATGTGTTTCTTATGTTTGCGAATGTGTTAACGGTAAGTTGAGTTTCAATTAAGTTGAAATCACAAAAATAATTGGAATTTATTTTATTATCAATACAGGTATAATATAAATTCGAATTCACTGAAACATCAAGTATAAAATAAAATTATAAAAATTAATTTAAATTCAATGTTAGAAGTTCTACGATTTCTTCTTCGATACCTCGAATGTCATTTAGATTTTTATAAATACTAATTACTTATAAACAACCGCACTCGTATTAGATTATTTTGTTTATGCCGGAATGCTTATTTTACTTCTTCATGTGTTTTATAAGTCGCGAATTTTTGTTAATATTTATAAACATTTAGATCATGATACACTGAAATAGCGAGTTGTAGATGTCTGTCTCGCAACTCACGAACTCTGTGCTCTCCCTAACAGATTATACGTCGCTTGAATAATGTTGAATAGATACATACATCTGTATGTAAATATACACGTAGTCATACCGAATCAACCATGGGCATATTTGTATATCTATAAAAGGTAAGATGTGTGTGTGTGTGTGTGCGTGTGTGTGCGTGTGTGTGTGTGTGTGTATGTATGTGTGTGTACGTGAATGTAATTTATGCACGTCCACAAATTAGTACGCATGTCACTCCAATTTTAGGAGGACATTCGTCACGACCCTAGCTGTATTTTCGTCAAATTATTTTTCCCAAGGCACCCGCGGATAGCAGTAAAAATCTATTTTCAACCATAACTTTTACCAATTTTTAGGTTTGCTAACATAAGTTAAGTCGCTTTTTGTCATAGCGAAGTGAACATGAGTGTGTGTGTGTGTGTGTGTGTGTGTGTGTGTGTGTGTGTGTGTGTGTGCGTGTGTGTGTGTGTGTGCGCGTGTGAGGGATAGAGATTTGTTGTGTGTTGATGTATGTGTGTGTGTGTGTGTGGGAGGGAGAGAGAGGAAGTGAGAGCGTTCACCAAAAATATAAATGTAAATTTTTTTTCTTAAACACGAGATATAGTCTTCAAATTTAGGATGTTTTTGAAAGACACTATATTTTATAATCAGATTATATAGACTTTCTCACACAACAACTAAAATATATTTATTTTAAGTCACTTATTTATTTTAATTCAATCATCTTTCTCCCCCCCTTCTCTCACACTCATACATTATTTTGGGCGCGAAAGAGTTTTGTTTTTATTTTACGCCGAAGGAAAAAGTGTTTTGTTGAGAATCCATTTATTTAACAACAAGGAAACAAAGATGTGGGTAACAATTTGTCAGTGAATTACACAATATAATTAGGTAACATTTCCGAGGCTTCCACCACATCCTGCCCCGTTTTTCGAACCATAAAAAGGGTTTTGTAGCATATTAGGAGGCCAGGGTATTTGATTCCACGCAAAAAATCTGATTTTTTCTTTTTTAGTGAAAATTATGCGAGTGTTTTCTAAAAATTTGCCTGGAATTTTCATGGTAAATTTAAGATTAAAAATAAATGTTTTCAATATTCTTAATCTCCGTATTTTACCACGTACATCGAAAAATAGATGGTGAAAAGACCAATGGATGTGGGGTGAAATTTCCGTGGCTTCCACCACCCCACCCCGTTTTTTCGGACCACTAAAAGGGTTTTGTAGCATATTAGGAAGCCAGGGTAGTTGATTCCACGCAACAAATTTGATTTTGTTTTTATTAGTGAAATTCGTGCGAGTGTTAATCTAAAAATTTACCAACCTTTTTTTCATTCATTTCTGTTTATGAAATTCTCTTTACGTAATTTTGCTTTCTCGGTGGTCAAGGCAAATAATGACTGGCAAAGCAACAGTACCCTACTGCTGACATTGGATACAATGACCTGATCTACAATAATGCGCTGATTGAAATCGAGGATGCCCTGCTCAAAATGTGTGGGGCGGCGTTGAACACATTCGGTTTGCCATCCTCATTGCGACAGGACGTTAACACACTCTCACCAAAGTTGCTTATGGAGTTGTCGTATGACGCTGATGGCCTTGCGGAGTATCTAAGAGTGAATGAACCGATATTGGTTCCTGATCAGAGGCTGGTGTACGAAACTGTCGTCAGTGCCGTTGAAAAACAGGCGGGCGGCATTTTTTACCTCGATGCTCCTGGATGTACCGGCAAATCCTTTGTAACACAATTCATTCTTGCTAAAGTTCGTCGTGAAAAACAAAATGCGCTAGCCGTTGTTTCCTTGGGAATCGTTTCTACGTCATTGCCGGGGGGTAGAACGGTGCACTCGGCATTCAAGCTGCCTTTAGATTTGGTGCGGGACGAGGTTCCTACTTGCAACATTGGCAAAAATTCAAAGGAAGCTGAAGTTTTTAGACAGTGCCGTCTCATTGTATGGGACGAATGCACAATGACCAATAAGGGTGCCCTTGAGGCACCGACCGGTTACTGAAAGGTATCAGGGATTCTACAACTCTATTGCTTTCAGGAGATTTCCGGCAAACCCTTCCTCTCATCCCTAAAGGGAGCCAGGCTGATGAAGTGCGCGCATGCCTTAACTTAACTTGTGGCCCCAGGTTAACAGCTTAAAGCTATGCACCAACATGCGTGCACACTTGCTTGGTGATAGAACGTCTGTAGCATTTGCTGAAGACATTTTAGCCCTTGGAGAAAGCAAGGTCTCTAGGAATGATAGGGGCGACTTATCCATCTCTGAACTGTGCAACACCATGGACAACCCTTCCGATCTTTTGGAAACACCGGTCCAGACAATTTGAGTAAGTTTTGTATTGGTATAGTAAAAGATAAATGGACAGTAAAGTGTTTCAGTATCTCTTGAATTACACAGAAAAGAAGGAGATTAATATATTATGTTTATATGTCCTTTATAAAAGAGCGGTGTCTTGCATACAGTACATTGTAGAAAATTCTTGAAAATTGTACGCCATACAGAAATAGAACATATTTTTATAATATGCACAGATGCATATTATCAAATGTTGTTACTCCTGAGTTACCAGACCCCAGTTAATGATGGATACTGTCCTTTCCATATTAACCGAAAAATTGAAATTACATTCGAAGCTAAATGAATAGATTCTACTTTCCAACGAAAGTAACACGATTATATTTCTTCAAATAGGCATGTCTAAGATTGTAATTACATTACATCTATATTTTCAATCAACTTTTGCTTCCAGCGTAAATGCCAGACTAGATATGTGAATTTTCTTTAAAAAAGCTAATTGGCGAATGAAATTATTAACACTGTACATGAATCTCTTTTTAGCTATATGTTTGGAAAGAATTACAATAACAAGCACATTGCACTACAACTAATTGCACTACAACTAATAAAAAATATACTTCACCTTGTCGTGTAGTTACTGTTAATACCTCGTTCAGAGATTTAACATTAAATAAAAATTATTTCTTTTAAATAACCTCTAAAACAATTTCTCCGTGGAAGGGATTTCTCAGAAACGCTATAATTATTTTTACTCTTTTAGGTAAACTACATTATTACAGACTGCGAAGTGTTTTGCATTGAACTTTGGCATTAAAATTTACTGAGGTTTGTAATTTCGATTCACTTAAGCAAATTCAATTTGGATTGAATTCTTAGTTCTCAATGAAAATACATTGTGCTGTGGTCTACATTCACAAATCTTCTTTCCGATCTCTCTCACTTTCCTCTCACTCTTCCCCATCTCTCTCTCTCTCTCTCTCTCTCACTCACTCTCTCTCTCTCTCTCACTCT
>NC_068981.1:61764207-61770162 GCF_001194135.2 Octopus bimaculoides
TCTCTCTCTCTCTCTCTCTCTCTCTCTCTCTCTCTCTCTCTCTTTCTTCCATGTCTTTTTCATTTAATCTCTTCTCATGCTTTTATTGATAGCATTATTCCTCTTCACAAGGCGGCGACCTGGCAAAACTGTTAGCACACCGGGTGAAATGCTTTGCCATATTTCGTCTGCAGCTACGTACTGTGTTCAAATTCTGCCGAGATCGACTTTGCCTTTCATCATTTCGGGGGTCGATGAAATAAGTACCAGTTATGCACTGGAGACGATACAATCGACTTATCCCCTCCCCACAAATTTCAGGCCTTGTGCCTATAGTAGAAACAATTCCTCTTCCTTATATCCCTTTTTGCGCCTTAGTGCCCCCTTTCTCTACCTTCTTTTTTGTCTCACCTCTTTCTCTTTAATCTCCTCTTTTTCCTCCCTTATTTTTGTCTGTTCTCTCATGATGCTCCAAGTCTCTTGCAATACCTCTCTTTAATTTCGCATCTTTCTTTTCTCTCACCCCCTCATTATCCACTCCCTCTCACTATAGTTTCTCTCGCATTTCTTTCTTATTCAATTATTATTCTATTTTTTTTTATTTTTGCTTTGGTAAAATTACCCATATTTCGGCGTCAGTTTAATGTTATATGCATACACATATAAATTCACGCACGCACAAACACACCAACAAACATACGCACACGCACACAAGCATACTCATAAACACAATCACACACACACAGACACGCACGCACGCAAACACACACTAGAAGAAGAAGAAGAAGAAGAAGAAGAAGAAGAAGAAGAAGAAGAAGAAGAAGAAGAAGAAGAAGAACAACAACAACAACAACAACAACAACAACAACAACAAAACAAGAAGACACTTATTATACACAATGGAAGTATAAACTGTGTATATGTCACAAGTATTTTAGCAGTTGAGCGTCTAGAATCACCCGTCTACTTTTATCTTTGCAAAAACTCGTCAGACACAACTTTACTCGGCTTTCAACAAGCGCAATTAGGAAGAATACATTTCGTAATGGAATACAAAAGCAAATTATAAATGGTGCAATGTCAGTAATAAGTACATTTCAAAAAATGTAGCAACATTAAGAATCATTCATAGTCAACATGTTCTTTTTTAAATTTATATACTGAGTCTGAAGGAATAAGAAGAGCTGTGAATATTGAATGCACCGATAGACTGGTTGGCGTAATACATTCTTAGTTACTTTTAGATTACCACACAGTAACAACAGCACAGAACACATGAACATAGGAAGGAGTAGGTAGAGGTTCTATAATAATGGTACAGAAAAATTTCTGACATTGTGATTAGTGTACGGAGGTGGAGATGGAAGCAATGAGAGTTACGAGAGATGAACAGACTATTTAGTTGTTTAGAGAAGTAAGTCGTAGAGATACGAGAACGTCTGATTTCTAGGTGCAAAGGCCATAAAACTAATAATAATAAAAAAGGAAAGTGAGCACTTGCAAGCTAACGTTTTGGGTGCCCGTTACGATTAATCAACCACGTCTCCATTTTGCATGATGAGATCGTAGTTGACAGTGTAGTAGAAGGGCTTGCCCGGATGTGGCAGCATTTCGTCATTGTTTTATGTATACATACATATATTGAAGAAGTAAATGGTATAGTTAAGCACTTTATACAGCACAAGAAATCAGCGCTGTAATAGAGTCCCATGAATATATAATTAAGAAAGAGAGAAACAAATTTCAAAAGTCGGTATTCATATTCATTCAATCCATTTCAAATTGTCGAAATTCTCCACAATATACATAGATGCGTTCACATATATAAGACATGGTAAAATTTCATAAAAATTCATAAACATATAAATATGCGAAGATTTACTAATATATAAAAACATTCTTAAACATATAAACATTTATAAATATATAAATACATTTAATTGTTTGTGCAGCTGAAGATGGCAGTACATTTAAATAGAGGTAATGATTTCATTGTTCAATTCAATGGGGCCGCTTGAAATGGTCGTATTGCATTAATACTTGATATTCTGTTGCTTATTTTTTATTTTATTCACATTACATCGAGCTAAGTGGATAATACTGAACTGACTTAGTTCTTCAACTTAAGTGCCTAAATCTACTAAATCTCAGTTATATACAGATGTATGTATCTCTGCGTGGATATTCTTTCATTCTTTTATTCTGTTGTTCGTTTCAGTCATTTGACCGCGGCCTCCAAGGCTTTTCATCGAACAAATTGCCATCTGTACTTATTCTGTTTAGGCTTAGTACTTATTTTATCGGTATGTTTTGCCGAATCACTAAGTTACGGCGTCGTAAACACATAAACGTCGGTTGTCAGGTGATGGTGGTGGGGACAAACACAAACACACATACACACATACATAAATATGTACATATATATAACTATGACGGGATTATTTTGGTTTCCCTCTTCGAAATCCACTCACATTTATAATCGCAGATTAATTTGTCATCAACAGTTAATGGTAAAGCAGTTGGCCGGAATGCATGTTTATATGTATGTATGTATGTATGTATGTATGTATGCAGGTATGTATGCAGGTAGGTAGGTAGGTAGGTGCAGATTTGTAAGTTTTATGTATGTATTCTCATGCATATAGTTGCCTATCTATGCATGCTCGTATGTAAATTTCAATGATAAACTTTTGGAATGTTTTACAGATTAAACAGTTCCAGTGATGGAATGGATCTGTAGTCTTCGAATTAGCTTTCTCCATTCTGGTTTTGAGAAGCCTACTTTCTCGAGATTGGTATTTAGGCAGCGTAGCATATCCCAGGGCCCAAATAATTACCGGTATAAACCTGAACTTGCAATTTGCAGATTTCTCAATATTTCGGCACAGATTTTCTCTATTTCACTGATCTTTAGCTGTATGTTAACATCCGCTGGGCCGCTAATTTCCACAACTCTGCAGTTTCTCTTCTCTAGCCAAATCCTTATATCAGGTATGTATGTATGTATGTATGTATGTATGTATGCATGTATGTGTGTATATATGTATGTATGTATGTTTGTGTTTATGTATGTATGTATGTATGTATGTGTGTATGTATTCATGTGTGTATGCATGTATGTACATATATAAAAAGATGAATTAAATGTTTAGCAATATTGTTAAACCTACTAGTTTGCGTCGTATATATCACGTGGCAAGGAAGTCAAGCCGTGAAAGGTACCCGTTGGGCTTTGCAGTGTCGTGGTAATAGGTGTGCTGACACGACGTGTGTTGTTTCACTCTGTATGTGATTTAAAAGCCCGAAAGGTGTATGTGCAATTTAGTCTAATTCAGATACTTATAATTTACAATCCCAGACTGGCCATAACACCACGGAAGCGACCAAAATATTTGTTGTACGAAAGATGAAAGTGCAGCTGACCGCAGTAAAGTAACCAGGTGGCACAAGAAATTTCGCTCTGTCTGCAAGAACCTAGGCAATGAGGCAAGATCAGGTAGGCTTAAAACCGTGGATTCGTGAACATCAGTGAAACTTAGCATCGCAGAGTCCAGTGTCATTCGTCGGCTTCATGACCTCGGCTAAATCATTCGGAGCTGCCGAATAGAGTCTCAGGAATTGACCTCCAGGTCAAGGCCAGAAGTGAGTGGCTGTTTTCGAGGAACTCCTGGGATACCCGCATGATCTGTGTTTCCTCAAGAGGGTAATAACGCCTGATGGAAAGTGAACATTTTTCCGCAGTCCAAATGTGCGTACGCAATGGTTAAGCAAAGGCCAGCTCGCAGAAACAATCACCAACTATCGGCCTTTCGAAGGAAGGTGATGTTCTGCGTCTGGTAAAATTATGAGGAAATAATTCACTTCGAGTTCGTTTCGGATGCTTGAGCCATCGGTTCTACACTGTACTCCGAACAGTTGAAGCGGATGTATGCCATTATTAACAGAAAGGAAGCTCTTCGTTAACAAGACAACGCAAGATTTCATGCCGTTACAACGATCCACAATAAACTCCGGGTACATAATATAATCGAACTTACGCAACATCCAGCATCTGATCCTGACCTAGGTCCCTCGGATTATTATTTGTTCCGATTCATTGTTTATTTCCTGCGCTCGCAGATCAGATCGAAACTTTAGTGAAGGAGCTCTTCACTTCAAAGAACTGGTATCATTGTGAGATGAAAGAACTGAAAGAAATGTGGCTTCAGACAGCGCAACAGGATGACCTCTACTTTGGATACAAGGTTGTTTTCGATGTAATTTGACGAATATAGGAAATAAGTTACTAACATATTACCAATTCGAGCAAACCGGCCAACAAACTTTGCATAATTTTACGATTACTTTTTCGTAAAATTCGCACAACAAAAAAATATGCGTGTCTGTTAGCTCCTCGTGAGTTCTTAAAATCCTCGTCGAGTTTATTAATTACTCGTAAGTGGTTTAAATGCTCGTCGCCACTGTTATATCCTATTAATGTTAGATAGATATAAGATTCACTTCGGTATACCGTATGCTTAGTAAAACCAGTAAAGACACGGCTATTTCTGACCGCCTACTACGTATTCTGGTACTTCACGTATTTCTCTTTACTTATAGTGACTATAGTTATTAGAGTGACTTATACTTCTCTTTACTTATAGTGAGCATTCGTCAGGTGGGAGGGTTTGCCATTATTACTAATTCTCAACAACATATATATATATATATATATATATATATATATATATATATATATATATATATTATTCATTTATTTGTTTCAGTCATCTCACTGTGGCCACGCTAGAGCACCACATTTAGTCAAAGAAATCGATCCCATGACTCATTCTGTCTGCCTTTATCACCGAACCCCTACGTTACGTGGACCAACATACCAACATAGGCCATTAAGTGATGGTGGGAGTAAAAAGACAAACAGACACTATATATACTAGCTGACGTAATCGGTAATTCCCGGAAAAACGGAGCTTATCCCTTGGTTCCCTTCTCATAGTTTTTTTTCGCTAATCCAATAGCAACAATACATAGTATGTAGCCCTTAAAACGTTTTGTGCATTTACAGAGAATACCGAACTGTCTTGTTTTTACGAAATACAAATAACCTATGTATAACAAAATCTCCAGCATGTTACCTAATAACAGGTTAATCCGATATGAGATAATAGCAATTCAAAGTAAATAACTCTGAAAAAGGGTTTTTGTGCGTTCCCAGAGAATATTACCCCCAGGGGTGCTAGTGTAGAAATAGATTTACAATGAATGTAGAGACAGACTAACACTTAGTTTTACAGTAGACATACAAATATATTCGCATATAGATATCAAAATAAAATAACATCTAGATTATCAATACATTTACAACTCTTACGGAAACATCAACCAGCTATCAATATGAATTAAGAAAATGCTCCTATATGTAAACAGCGTGTGAACTGTAAGCGGACAGTACAGATTGCAATGTTATTGATAGATAAATGGCGAAGTCTGTCTGCTTATGTGGTTGTTTGTTACATAGAGTACAACATTACAAATCATTAACACACCTACCGATACAAATTAAGGAGTTGTTCCTACATGTAAACAAGATGTGACATTTGTGATGATAGTTCTTCATGCAGCGCTTGCCAATTGGCTGAAGTAACATGACAGGCATTGTCATCCACGATATATTTGTGAATAAGTCACTAAGCGAAATAAGTGGATCTATTATTTAGAAAAATACTATTTAGTTGTTTAAGGGTTGTACTTGGTAAATACTAAGAAATAAACATACTCAACTTGATTTATGCATGCACAGTTTGCTAGCATGGTCGAATTTACTACTGGAATATCGTATTGATGAAGGAAATTGAGTATTATCACTCATAATCCAGAAACGCGTCTACGATTAACTTCGGAATGGTTAGTTTTCATTGTTTTTTCTTTTTGTTTTTGCCTTGGTGAGTTATAAGTGATGCTATCTGTTGGAGTCTC
>NC_068981.1:61770370-61772238 GCF_001194135.2 Octopus bimaculoides
ATATATAACGTCTCTATCAATCAGTGGTTGTAATATAATAATAGAGCATGATGATTTGTTCTAACATAAAAATATGAAACTAAATGAAACTTCTGTAATTGGAATGTAGATATATTTATATCATTTTTCATTAATCATTGACCAGTATTGGTTCGTTTGGGAATTGGGATTCGCAGTAACAGTATGTGGCACCAAATTATACCTATTCAATTACTTAGTAACACCGAAATTAGAAATAATGAATGTGCTCAATTGTGTACATGATAGTAGCTTCCTGCCACTTTTGACTTATTCCTCCAGTGAAGCAGTTATTTTGTCAAGTAATTCCAACGAACCATTTGCTGAATGGTCATTTTAGTTTTCATATCCAAGTAATTCTCTTCTACCCACTTACTTCTCTGTCAAATTAAAGAAATCCGTCATCCAAATACGACATCGATACGACGCACTAATTGGCGAACTACCTCTGATCTGAGAACTTTATAATATCATCCATAGGCTATTATAAATCAATGAGATGACAGCAGCAAGTTATGGAAATACATTTATGAAAGAAGCATTATTCTATGATATTGTCTGAGTATTTCCTCTACAGAATAAGCAATCTCAGAATCTAACTATATTTATAGTTATAGTAATATGGGAAAATAATTTGCTTTAAATAGTTGTTCTTAATGTTTATCCGCCGTAAGAGTTGTGTTCAAGCAGAATTATCTCTAGCTATAGAACAGTAAACATCTCGTTTTTTTTATTTAGCAGTTCATGTAAATTTTGTATGTCTACATATTGATAGGACTACTTCTTTTATAAAAACGCTGTGTGATGTCTGAATGATTTATTTTTGCAGGACTGAGGGTGGGACATTTTTTGACAATCAGATACTCTCATTGCAGTGCTACTAGGTAGAGACCCTCTAGTGATACTATTTTTCTCTGGTCACTTATATAGTTTTATTAGTAGTAGAAGATTTCATTTTCAGACAGTTTCATCCACATTTTCTTTTCAATATAAAAAGATTACTTGTATAAGGTAACCGTCGCACTCTAACGTGAATTGTTAGAAAGGATCACAAAAGTACATCTAAAATTACTGCAAAGCTTCATGACCACCGCGAGAAACAAGTTTCCACAAAAACTGTTCACTGGGAGCTGCGCGAAGTCAGATTTCGCGGGAGGGCTGCAATCAGAAAACCAGTACTTTCAAAAACAAACTTTGCAAAGCATTTTGAGTGGAGTAAAAACTTACAGAATTGATCCCTAGAGCAGTGGAAGAATGTTATTTTATCTGACGATTCATCCTTTACATTATTTCCGATCACCGACCGAGTATATGTTTGGAGTCAGCTAAAAGAAGCATTTAACCGAGACTGTCTTCATCATACTGTTAAACATGGAGGAGGTGCTGGGGGCTATATCTGTGGGAGGGATATATATCATGGAAAACCGCCGAAGCAATAGTTTCCCTTCATGGCAGAATTAATAGTTAAGATTATTTTAAACATTTTATCTGATTAAAATCATCTTATATTTGCAGAACCGTTTCCGGAGGAAACGCAATATTTCATGATGATAATGCAACAAATCACACAGCTAAAGCTGTTTCTGAATGGCACGAGGAACATTCTAGTGCAGTTGAACAATTTATCTCACACCCAAATCTCAATATTATTGAACATTTATGGTGCATTTTAGAAAAACAAGTAAGGAGTGGAGAATCTCCACCATCCTTACTACAAGAAAAGGAGACTGTTTTCGGTGGGGAATGGACAAAATTCCTTTCCAGACAATTCAAACTTTGTACGAGTCTACAGCTCGTATATATGTATGTGTATATATGTGTGTATGTACATATATATATATATATATATA
>NC_068981.1:61772757-61773530 GCF_001194135.2 Octopus bimaculoides
TATATATATATATATACACAATCATTTGTAGGATCCAGTAGGATCGATGTAAGGACAACAAGGTAGAGTACGGACACACGGAAAATCATGTAAAATAATAGTCTACATACTAGAGTATATACGGATGTGTCCTTCCAGTTATACGTAGATCCACAAGCAGTGAACAAATTGCCCTCAATGTATATGTAAAATCACTGGAAAGTATGGACCTGCACGCATTCAACGGCACACAGTAAACACCAAACCCAACACACTGAAGGGTTCGAGTATGGTGTAGTGTGAATAATAACATAAATGGGCTAAGGTTCATTACAGGTTTTTCAGACGTGTTTTCTAGTGATTAGACATTTATCTCATGTAAAATCCATTTTCTTCAGCTGCATTAAAATAAACATAAAATTTAACGTTTAGGAATTTTTCACACAAACACTATAGAATGCATACTGAATCTCTCATCTCGGTGACAGTTGAGTGAATAACTTGGAGAATGCTATTTTGATGTCAACTATAAATAAATCCGTCCACACTTCTAAAGAAAGGAGAAGAAAAAGAAACTCACATCCTGGTCCTAAGTAGGTAAAGGGTTCAAGGCAGTGGTGCAAGTTAGTAGGTAACTTTTACGTGCTTTTGTGATCGCGTGCTAATGTTTGTGTTTCGCCCGTTCTTACTTGTTTACATATATATATATTTAATATATATATAATGAGTAAAGACGTACACACACACACACACATATATATATATATATATATATATATATATATATATATATA
>NC_068981.1:61773540-61784133 GCF_001194135.2 Octopus bimaculoides
CACACACACACACACATATATATATATATATATATATATATATATATCTACACACATATAGACACACACACACATACATATATGTGTGTGTGTGTGTGTGCATGTGTGTGTATGTCTACGTCTTTACTCATTGTTTTGTATCATTTCATTATTATCATTATTCTATCTTAACTTTATTTCTACTTTTTCTTCTAATCTATATTAATGTTTATTAGCTATCATCTAGTACTTCTTTGCTGTCTTCACAGCAAGTAAGCTAACTCCTTCAGCCACCCCGTCTACTTTACCTAGAATCTGATGCCATAGCCTGAAAATTTGTGTGTGTGTGTGTGTGTGTGTGTGTGTGTGTGTGTGTGTGTGTGTGTGTGTGCGTGTGCCATGCACTTTCCATGACTTTAAATGGAATGAATGCCATTTGTGCAATATTTGCACGTGATTGGCAAAAACAAAAATAAAACGTATTTCATAGCTGCATTAGAAAATGGTTCCGATTCAGCAATACGTACACAATCATCATTTACTGCATTTAAAAATGTAGACTTATGTTATTTGTGTGATAGTTTACAGAATATAACTACTAGCTTCATGCTCTAAACGCAAGGAGATATAACGGATGCTACTTGTCTTCCTGGGGTATATGTATACATATAGGAACTACAAAGAAAACCAGTGGTTAGGAGAAATTAAAATATGGAGAAAAACCCGCAGAAATATGTAACTTAAGTAGATAATAATGTAGTACAATCCAATCATACCGGGTATTTTTTCAGGCCACTCGATAAAGTCCTTCGCACTAAAAAATCGATACCTTAATATCTGCTAAATTATGGTGCACGACACTAGCGCAAAATACAACTCTTACAAATAATAGGAAATTGCCAACGATAATAGGAAGAATATTATTAGACACTCTAAAACGTCTACAAGAAAACAATAAGCTAATTTCTAATCAGTTCAATGATAGCTTTTCGTAGAATCTTGCAATGGATGAAGCGAAATCCACATGCGGAACTCTTCTTGGATCGGTGGCCGGTATTGATGCCCCATTAAAATAATTTTCACTATTCTATAAAATTGTACACTCTCTACCACTCTACCGAATGTATGCTAGCTAACTACTGATGTAGACGTAATTTAATTTACTATACAGAGATATATCATTGCATAGGGACCACATAATCACAATTTAGAAGAGCTGACATTTATGATCGTGCATTTAAAATTCCATATTTCAATTAAGATTCCATGGTTGCAACATGCAAATGAAGGATATCCCTTACACCGTTCCTTGGTCTGCAATCAGGACTGCTTTCCTCTACATTGGGGACCGGTTGAGTGCAATCTGTGCTCCGCTGAGACCCATAAAATCGGAAACACTAGATATAATCTGGTAAAAAAAGTTAACGAAATAATTTGAATTTGATGCCCGCACAAATTAAAATTAATAGTGTCTTTTTAATGGACATTTTATGGATTCTGGCTGTGCAGCAAAATCATCCCGAGTAATTGCATATTTGCTAGCATATGAGAATACTACTCATTCTTTTAACTTATTATTCAACTTAATATACCATTTGGGGATGCTTTCAGAGCATGCTTCAAATAATCTATTGACAAACGTGGGGAATAACTATATCTACTTTTGTGAAATTTCTCACTTGCACTTAATGGAGATATATGATTTTATTCTCTGCATATCCATTACTGTAAGAGATGTGACAATTCGTATCAAGCATCATTACTTTCTATATGTCTCTTTCTATATGTCTCTTTCTATATGTCTCTTTCAACGTGTATTTTCCATGCCCACGGAACTGGGTACCCCAAAGTCTTTTCATCAGAGAACCAGACTGGAATATTTATAATTTTGTCTACTTTGAATGATTTCATAAATCAAACATCCTTCTATAAGGACTTGTGTGATATTTGTAGTAATCATATTTTTATATAGAACTGAATATTTAGAGAAAAACAAAATTAAATACAATTTCCTAAAGTCACAAAATTAAGTTAAAATTCTCAATGCGTATAACCCCAGGAGCTACAACTTAATGCATGATTAGAATGTGATGAGGCGGTGTTAAGATTCTTCCTCCTGCGACTTTTGTCCTGGAGAGTGGCTTTGCTCATTTTAACGAAGAAAGACTATCACCGTCGATGGTGAGTTGCCAGGCGTTTGTATCTTCGACTAGGTTGAAGCCCCGGCGAGGGCCCATGTCACACGCACACAGGGGATTTTTACAAACTATCCTTGTATGACTTCTTTGTTGCTTCTCGCTGCCAAGGACGGTGGGGGTTTCATAATTCAGAGTTTTCATCAAATTAGTTTTTGTTCTTCTTTGAAGTGAATCCAAAGATTTCATCAGATGCTTGCAGAATGGTAATTTTCAATTGTTCCTAAAGTGTTACAGGTGAAGTATTTTTGTGGAGACTTGAATCTTCAAGCTTCGACGGAAAGATAGTTTAGAAGTTGTCTTTCACTTTAGCTGAGTGGGAAATGCCAACCTTTAACTTACTTGTTTTTGGTTGTTATTTAAAACGGAACTTCAGTTTTCAGTAAACAAGGCGATGGCCGTTGTAACATCATGCACTAGACATCACTCTGATATGCAAGACGTTTATCGTCTCAAGCTGGTGCACCAGAATTTTCTCGATGAAGTGTCAATGTTTGGACCGATCGTGGCATATTGCTGATAACTCAGTACAGCCGCACTATGATGCTGTGAGTACGACCTGTTGGCAGGTTTTCAACGATGGAAGTGGTAGAGTCTCTGATCCTGATTCCCATGCCCAATATGTGTCTCTCTGCCACTAGTTCGCCTAACTATTAGAGACGGTTTATAACTCCATGCGCTTTTAGTCTGCCTTCCACTAGATTGCAGACTACACTGAGAGATGTGATGTCAGCATTCAATCATGACAGTTCGTGCGCAATGGGAACGGCTGTAAAACATGTTTCTGATGTCCTAGCATGCGATTTTCAGTCCTTTCAAATCCTCGCAGCTGAGTATTTTTTCCTCGATTTTGTTCGACCTCATAAAACGGCTGATGACTCTAGGTCTCCAAGTGTGAGTATAAGAGGTGATTTTTATTTATCCCACCTTTTCTAGGACCCTTTCCATGCCGAGCATGTAGTGCTGTCCTTATAGAAGGCTGCTCGGTCATTCAGAGGGTTCAGAACGATGTTGTTCTTGGGGCAGCAATATTCCGAACGTCCTGCATGTAGGACTGGGACTGTGGCTATTAATCTCAGTTTTCGCCAGCTGTTGATGGCGTCCTTCGAGTCTGCGCAATGTAGATCTTATGTTAACTGACTCCATCCTTTACACCCAATATTCATAAGCCGTGATTCAGTAAGCTACGTCATTGATACCGAAGTCCTCCTGTCGTAGGCTTTACATCAGATATCCCTCACCTAGCCTGTGACGAAAAATATCCTTCGGAGGCTCTTCGACGTGTAGCAGGGATTCGAGAGGATAACTAGATTCTACAATACATGTCCTTGAACTCAGAGTCTTGGCACATCAATTTTGTCCAGTGTGTCTTGCCACTAATACTATTTAACCAATAGATGAGATCATGAAAGGTACTCTCATCTCGGGTCCGAGCGGCTTTGGGAGTAATAACAACTGAGAGATAACTCCATACTATCCAGAAACGTAGAACCACAGAACACACGAATAGAAGCCCCGCCTCCATCCGCAGCAGATTCACTTTAGTGCCATACCCAGGGGAAATCACTTTTATAAGCGCTGCATAAAAAATCACTGTGTTAATTCAGTTAAATATACCTAAATATAGTCTCCTCTACACTTGGCATGTGGTAAAGTTGTGTGTTACTTCTAGTTTAATAACATTTTAATAATATATTTACAATCAAGTTTCGATACAGCAGCTTTATTTCTACATTATAATTCATATAGAACTTATATCTTCTGTAAATACCTTCCACATAAATAGTGGAACGATGATACCAACGAGGTTGTTTCCTAAGAGATTTCCTAATGTACAATCAACATTTAATTTTTGCATTTTAATGTGAATTGATTATAGTGCATATAAAATGCTCACAAAATAATTTCATCGTTTTCTGAATACAAGAATTGCTATAGTATATATTCCAATACGAGTCACATTGTTATAAAAATACTTTTTTTTCAACGATGAACATCAAAAATTATAACCGATATTTTGATTCTTAAATGGATACAGTAATGTTTTTCTTAAAACAAAATTAACATAATTGTACATAAAACAAATTTCATCATATTATTACACCCGAGTTAATATTTTTATCTGAAAATATTCAAATCATGAAAGGAGAGAAATTAGAAATATTTAAAGAGATTATAAAATGAAGATGCAGAAAAGGGCATAATAAACAAGTTGTTCGGAGATCGGTAACAGATATGACAACTGAGATAAGGGGTAAATAGCAGCAGATAGAAATATGTTTCTGAGTAGAAGGGAATTACAATTTTAATCGATTTATTATCATGACTTCACTGTATAAAGATAATGAATTTTGTAAAGATAATCATATATTAGACTAAAATAAAACGATTACCATCGTTTTCTGCATCAGTTCATCTTTTCTTAGATACTTTTGTGTGGTATAATACACCAATAGAGAATTTCGCAGCTCAGTGCTAGTGACAGAATTTGCTGGTTTCAAAGAGATGTCTAATGTTTCACTTACCAAACATACTCACTGTAGACATTGCGCAGGCTCGAAGGACGCTATCAATCGCAGGGGGAAGATGAGACTGATAGTCACAGTCCCAGTCCTACATGCAGGACGTTCGGAATATTGCAGCTCCAAGAACAACGTCGTTCTGAACAGTTTGAATGACCGAGCAACCTTCTATAGGGACAGCACTACTTGCTCGTTGTCGAAAGGGTTCTAGAAATAATGGACTAAATAAAAATCACCTCCAATGTTCCCACTTGGCAAACTATAGTCAGCGGGCGTTTTCTTATATTAGATCGAGGATAAAACATACTGATAATCCCTATGTTTAAAATTTCTTCATTATACAATAATAAGAAGATAAGCATTGATCCAATTAACTGCAAGTACAGGATAACATCTTGATAATATCACATGCATGTATCATTTCAAATATTTGCAAATGGCATAGTCAGTGTATTATCGTAAGCTTAAGAGCAAAGTAGAAAACGTTCTCCTCAATATTATTGCTTGTGTGGAGATGTTGCTTAAGTGTAAGAATAAAGTTTAGTCACCATTTAGTGAATATTTCCTGTTGATTTTCATTATTTTCTCTAACATGTAAATACACACGGTACGTTGAAAAACAAAGATGTGGTGCCTTCAAGCAAAGTGGGCCACCGATCCTGACCATCACTGTGTTTTCATAACTTGATTTATTGCCAAGCTCAACATTCTTTTCTGCCTAGAGGTACTTAGCCCACTATATTTGGACAAATGCTGCTGAGAATCGTATCGACAATTAGTCTCACTTCAGTAATCCTGAAATCTCACGCCCTGAACTACATGCTTCCAATATATCAATGTTTATTAGAACTGTCATTGAAAACCAATTATTCCAACAATTCGAAATGCCACAAACCGCATAAATGATAGTACGAATTTCATGGAGATTCATCCACCAGAAAGCAGTTTCCAGTATCACGCAGCAGTGCAAAGGCCTTTGAGGTCATTTCTAAAGTAATGTCAATGCATTTCATATCAGTATTTGGCTGCAACTAGTACGTACATCTTCAAGCTCTGTTGCACGTATTAGGCATTTGGCGTGTCCTAAGTTTTAGATATAAAACCTGAACAGCTCATAATTTCACAGACATTTATAAATCCCATTCTGTTGCAAAATGCTATTACATCTGCTGCGGGCAAAGAGCGTTTTTCAACTAACCATCGCTATATGTAACCGAGATGCCTTATGTTAGAATTATGAACACACAATCGAATGAAGTTGAAATAAATCTTCATATTTCAGTATATTTCTTTATCATCTCTCAATCTCACAAAACTTAGTTCCTAAATATCAAACTTGCATTGCCCGTCTTTATAGACAAAAACCTCAATAACATGCATAAATTATGCCACTTTCGATTACTTCACTTACTCATTCTTTCTGTATGTCAATGGAAAGCTCTCCGACATCATCCTCACTAGTTTTGAACAGTTCAAAGTAAAACCACTTAATCTCCACAATGATTGCAGGCGAAGCCTGATGTGTTTTGCATGTGGGTCACAAAAAACGCAAATACAAACATTGACAAAATGGAAGAAACGAGTAAATCTGCTGCCTACACAGAAACGTCTAAAGAAACGTATGACATCTAACTAAATAACTAGTCAACCAGAAACACACGACTATCAAACCGCATAGTTATTCTTTGCTTGGTCTACATCTTCCACCATAGCACATTTGCTCCGTTTATTTACCCGATCTTTGAAGCTGTTTTCATAGCTCTTCTGTACACGACATTTATTTTCTTTAATTTAAAATACCAACTAACGCGGCACTTCAATTTTTTTCTGTAAAAAGTTTATATAATCAAACTCTCAAAACCAGCTCTTTATGTGTAAATGATTTTATTGCTGTTAATGCCTATATTTAACGCCGATTAATAGCTATAATAAATAAAGTTATTTTTGCCAAAAGCGATCCAGTTTTTTACAGCATCACACATTAGTTTTGGGGAATAGAGTAACAACAAAGATATTTATCTTAATATGAAAACATAGGTGGATCAGACACATATATATGACAAAGTTTCTTCCGAAAAAAAAAAGAGCAGTATATTACTTGCAGTTTGCCATGCACTCTGTGTATCCTCGTTAAAATTTGGTTAATCGTTTTCACATGGATTCATGCTGCATAACATGCTGGATACAAAGGGGAAGATTGTGGTAAAAAAAAACATCGATTTAACTTTCCTAAGGTTGAAAGGAGATTCAATATCTTCACACTTGCCGAAAGTGTCAAATTATGAAGAAATTAAAAACGTGTGAAAATACTTTATCAAATTCAAAGAAAACCATCTGAAAAAATATCAATAATTGCTATCCTCTACTACCTTTGATATGGTAGGCAAAAGTTGTCTGTCAATAAATTGGATAAAAAAGTCTGATATTGACGAGATATGTAACTGACTACCAAACAAAAGCTGAGAGAACTGAAACTGGATGTGTGTGGATATAAATAATTCTTTGTTTTTCTTACTATATTTTATTCTTATTTTTGAATTGCATACATTCTACATGAGTATAATTTTAAGAAATTCCTATGACTGAACATTTTTAGATAATGAAATAAAAAAGATGACATTCAAAAAAGTAATAACATTCTAAAAATAAAAAACTGAAATATTGTAGCTTATTACAAAACAATTTTTAAATCTAAAATATTAACTTAAATTTCTTAAAAATGGCAATAGAAGGCAAACATTTATTTAAAAAATAAAGTGCACATACTATACTGTTTGATGAACAATTTCACAAAATTTATTCATTTTTGTCTTCTTGTCCTATACATTTCAAGGCTTATACCTGATTGTCTTGTACTATTCCCACGTCCAATACTTAAGACTATTCTAAAGGAAGTGAATGCAAATGAGATGATACAGTTGAGCATGGTAAACTCTGTATGTCGTAGTCCAAACTCCATTAACCTCAGATTAATAAGGGACATACCACAATTTTATATTGATTCTTTCATAATTGTTTGTAGAAATGGTTATATTTATGCATTTGCTATTTGTTTTATCCTTTTTATCATAGTTAAAAGCTGCAAGTGGAAATTCGCACAACTTGAAAGTATTAATTATATGAAAATATTTCTCTAGTTCAAGAGTATATTTGTAAGTAGTGTATAATTAACATATCGTGTTATGTACATTTACTGGAAAACCACTGCAAAGAGAATACACTATAATAGGTTACATTTATTCAGAAACTGATTACAGAACATTTTAGATTGAAGTCATTTATATTATGGAGAATGGCAAACAATGAAACATGAAAAGTAAAAAGTGGGGTGAAACAAATCCAAATCTTTGGCGATTATAAGACGATTCTTAACGGTAAACAGAGTTTTTGTATTTGTTATCTAATGTACTTTATATAACAACATGAAGCAGATAAAATCAAACAAATCGTTTACAAATAATGCGATTCCATGACGACAATTGTACACATTCAAGATCACACTTCATTTAAATGTTTCAGATGATAATCCAAGAAGTTTAAATAAGGGAAATACACACAAACATATGAACACACCACACAGAAAAATAACACACACACACGCATGCACACGTACACATACGGACACTTCGCCACAACAAATATAGGACACATACATGCATACACACCCGGAAACTACATAAACAACACCCACATACACACACACAAACGCTTACGCAGTACAAAAACGCACGCACACACGCACCCACATACACACCACCCTGATAAACGTAACGCACGAAGACATCTTGACTCACACCATCTTGAACACTAAGACCAGTTCAAAAATCACTGAACCATGGCACTAGCCTAGAAACAAAATATCCTATTGATTCCTTACACTATGTGAATGCTTTCCCCCAACTATCAACCTCCCACCCTATTTCGCAAAATAGCAAACAGCATTGCCAATCACACATACAAGACTGGAGATGATTAAGAAAATGTTGGTTATTCCCCTAAAATTCTGTGTAACTACTTAAATATGATTTCTGATGAAGTTTTGACTAATCAATACATGATTTCTCCTATCAAATACTGTGTACAAATTCTTTCTGTATATATGCTTCTATACAACCATGATTTTTGATGAAGTTATAGATTATTCTGAATTTATTTTACTACCTACTTTGAACACTTTCATGTAAAGTGTATAAACAAAAAGCCCTCTTACCATTTTCTTATCATTGTCAAAGCTTCTACTTCTTAACATTTCTTATCATTGTCAAGAGATTTTTAAGTGGCAGTTTTATGGGGTTTTAAGCAAGCGGCTTGCAAGAGATGCAGTCCTTAAACTCACTGGATTCCAAAATCTCATGCTCATACGAGGCAGCAACGTCGAAAATACCTTTACACGGCAGGTTCTACATCCTCATACTACCACACTTTACTTGTTTCTTGAGCACATTACGTGGGTGGCAAGGGACTGTGTTAATGTAAGATTGCGTTTCGTTTATTTTGCGCTACGATCTGTATGAATATGTACACAGATCTACCCTCATGTCTAAAAAGTTAACATTGGTGAGTTAGATTCACCTTTACGATTTCGTGGAGAAACGAAAGAAAGTGACACTCAGCGTATTCGGTAGGAATTACATGAAATATTTAAAAACAGTTTCACTCTGCTCCAAACATCAAAGACTCAGTGCTCTCTTGTGGAGGAATGACATAATAGCAGTGAAGACTTTCCGTTAAAGAACCAGATTTTGTGTTGAAAGTACTTTATGCAGTAGTGTAACATCTACAATGTAACTTATATGTGTCTCATACCTCATTAATTGATGGTAAAATGCCTGAGGAGATAGACCCGCTCTAAAATCCCACCAAAGTTTCTTGGAGACAGTATAATGCATAAGTGCGTCCCATTGTTCCCTTGTAGATGAGCGTGAATGGACATGAGGTATATGTATTTGGATTACAACAACGTGCGATTTTTTGAAACAATATTTATTGTTAGAACAATGGAGGACTCAATGCAAGTAAGAAATTTAGTCTTAGGCTAGCATATATTTCGATGTAGATATTTAATTTCTCAGTTATATTGTTACACTTTCAGTTAAATTATTATTGTTATAGGTTGTTTCGACCCAAAGTCTCGTATCAAGATTGGTATTCTAGATAGCCAAATTTACCCATAGCTACATATTCAAAAATTTGGTTTTCTCTGAGAATTGCGCCGGTTTAATAGTTGACAATAAGTATAAAAGTTATAAGGTATTAACTGTAAAATTGTAATGTAGCATACGGTTTCAACACTACGTTCAAACATATACAAACAGATATATTTGTATGTGCATATGTGTATATATATATGTATATATATATATATCTATATATGCATGTATAAGTGTGTCTGTGTGTCTGTGAGTCTGTGTATATATAAATAAATATATATGCGTGTATAGGTATGTATATGTGTATACCTGAATACATAAATATACATGTGCATTCATTTATGCATAAATAATTACGCATACAAAAGGAGGTGCACACTCCTACCGAAACACGCACATATTTACACGTACACACAGACACGCACAAACATATTTACTTTTACTTATTTAATATTGCGCATGCCTTTTGGTAAACCATGAGATCTTGTGTCTAAGAAAATTTGAGTAAAAGCCAAGTGTAGCATTAAATGTAGATTTTTATTTCTGTCTACAGGCATATGTGTGTGTGCGTCTGTGTGGGTGCGTCTGTGTGTGTGTATACATACACATACACATACACATACACACACATACATACATACATATATATATATATATATAAATATACAAATGTGTGATTGAGTTTATGCTCATGTATACATGTATATATGGACTAGCATACACATGTTTGTAATGATGGATATATAT
>NC_068981.1:61784329-61789354 GCF_001194135.2 Octopus bimaculoides
ATATATATATATATATATATATATAGATAGATAGATAGATAGATAGATAGATAGATAGATAAATAGATAGATAGATAGATAGATAGATAGATAGATAGATAGATAGATAGATAGATAGATAGATAGATAGATAAAAAGATGTGTGTGCGTGTGTGTGGTGGGGTTGCTGGTTGTCATCGTGCCTACATCATATCTCATGAAAATACGAACACAAGGAGAGCACATAAATAGAAGAACAATTTCTGTAACTTCATTATTTTCCCACAATGGTTCGCGGTTTTCTTCGTAATCAGCTTTTATTTTTATATAGTATAGACAATGCAAATCAAAATACCTCCAAGCATTACGAAGTAACAAATATTGGAAATGCATTCCCTATATTTCAACTCACAGACATATGCAAACACACGCATATAGACATATATTTACGCATACACACACGCACACATATGTATCCATGTATGTATGATTAAATGGATGGATCTATGTATGTATGTATGTATGTGTATGAGTATATGGAAGTCTATACCTACACGGCCGCACATATATATATATGTAAAATAATAAATATGTACATATTTGATCAGAAAAAGATTTCAATTTTCCAAAATATATTTATATTATAATTTATAGATTTTTAGTATTTTCATTCCGTTTATTTTCTGTTATTTTTACTCATAGCATGGCAATGTTAAGAACATTAAGAACAATGTTAAGAACATTAAGAACAATGTTAAGAACATTAAGGAAATTTGCTGTTCCCGAAGGATCAGGTTTCACGGTACTAAAGTTATTACACCACAACTCTATAAGTTTTGTATCACAAAATTCTATGTATAAAATTTATGTTTCAAATCATGAAGGAAATCATATACAAGTTGCAGTGAAAATATTCTCGTCTATATTAAACAAAATTGAATATAATACTAATATCTCATTTTAACATATATATTTACCAAAATTACATAAAAATATCTTCAAATAATACAGAGTAAATTTATTCAAAACAATTGCCATTGGCTTCACCACTTCATCCAGACGACTTCGGAATCTCCTGCAACTATTCTGGACGGTCTCCCTGTTTAAGTTGGTGAATGCTGCTCTAATACTTGTCTTCAGTTCATCTTTGGTGTTACAAGAAGTTTTGTTGCTCTCACGATCAACTGCGTCCTACACATAATAACCACATGAGTGCTTCATTTTGACGAATGATAGCCGTCCCATCAATACAGCACAATCAATCCGCTAATGAGCCCTCAGACGTTGTTTAAGTCCAGCTGCTGTCTGACAGGGTTTAAAACACAAGTAAGAGATATTCAAGTTCCTTCTACATCATTGACTTTTGGAATCTGTTCCTGGAGGAATTTTCTTTGAACTAGCATATGTCTTTTAAGTACAGATATTGTCATACAAATTTTATGACATATGACACAAGTCGTATAAGGCGGTTGGTGTTCAAGATTATTACCTACCTTTTCATGTAACTTCATATGATTCACGTATCCTGCTTTTGACAACAAAACGCGATCACACATAATATATATCCTATGTTCACTGCTGATTTCAGTTCTAATTGTTCCTTTGCGTCAAGCTCTTTTAGACTCTGAGTGCTGAATCATCTTTTTATCCCAGCCATTGCACCAGTCCTAACAACACCTTTCTGCTTGATAAGAGAGCTTACGATTGAAGACTACCTGAGGTTTTACGTTTCTGTGTAATATCTTAAAGATGCTCACAAAATATGTTGGGCGACCAAGTTTACACGAAGCAATCTGCAGTGCCTACTTGGTTGCCGTGTCAAAGGCTTTAGTTAAATATATGAAGACCTGGTATAGCGGCATTTGTTCCCCTAAGAATTTCTCCTCAACTTGTCTCGCAGAAAATATAATGTCCATTGATGCTCGCTCAGGTTTGAAACCACACACTTTTTCAGCAATCACATCTGGACACACATTCTCAACGAGACCATCTAACATAATACTTGAATGTATCTTCCCGGTATGTGCCAGGAAAGTTGTCCCTCTAGAATTATTACACACTGCTTTTAGGCCCTTACCTTTATCCCTTTCTATGGCACAGAAAATTCATCTCAAACTCGTGTGATCAGGTTATGAATTTCAGATGAAATATGATCCCCACTTGCTTTCAGAATTTCAACTGGAATACCATCCAATCCAAGAGCTTTAGCTGATCTCAGTTTACATAATACCAGATTTACTTCGTCAATGGAAGGGGTATCGTTCATGTGTTGCATTATCTTTCTTTGTGGAATGTTGTTTATGATATCCATATTCACTACAGAAGGATTGTGGAAAACATCTACAAAGTGTTTTCGCCATTTATCTATTAGTCCAGGAGGATATTTAATAACTTCATTTCTATCTTTTGTCTTCAGGGTCACATATGATGAAGATTACAGTCCAAAAGGCTACCTCAATAAACTATAAAAAAAACTTTTAATGCTTTTCCTGTCATAGGCTGCCTATACTTCCTCAGACAAATTTCTCCACAAAGAGTCTTTAAGCCGCCTGAGATATTTTTTGAAAGTCTGCTTTCTGGGACTTGTACAACTTTTCTAGTTGCACTTTGTTCTTTACGTTTGGGTGGAGATTTTCATGTGTGGACCCCTTTCTTTACTAAAAGCTCATTTATCACCCTATTATTAGAATCAAACCAGTCTTGTTGCTGTCTCCTCTTAAAGCCTAACACCTCTGATCACATTTTATATATTTCATCTTGAAGAGATTGCCATCAACCATCCAAATGAACAATGCTGCATCTCTCCCGAAATAACTGCAAAATCTGTGGTTGTTTTAGCTGCATCAATTTTAGCTACATCAATTCTCTTTGGTACTTGTATATCTGCATTACGAATGTTGCTGCGGACCCTGAACTTGAACTTAGCCCTAACCATTTTGTGATCAGTATCCCATTCAGCACCTCACAATACCCTGAGACTACACAAATCTTGTCAGTCATCTTTCCGGGTCCTTGCTTTGATCTTTGTTAAATCCAGGTTACTTTATGCTTTAGCCTATAATGAAAGAAAGTATAACCAACAACCAACCCTATCTCAGAACATATTGGAAGCAGATGCAACCCATTGTCGTACACCTTTCCTATTCTGTAATACCTAAGTACATCCCAAGCGCCCTAGTCTCAACCAACACGTGCATTACAGTCACGAAGCACAACCAACTTCTCATTCAAAGGGACTTAGAAAATACTTCTAAGCTCCTCATAAAATGCATGGATATTTCCTCACTAGCTACAAGTATAAGAGCATGAATAGACAAAACACTTACAAAACAGCTACAAGAAAGAGTGATCCTGAGTTCCATTATGCGTTTGTTTATGCTTTGTGGTTGTTCTAGGACCTTTTAATTGCAAACCCAACACCACCTTCCTTTTTTTCTCCCTTTAACTTCCCAGCTCAAAATAATGTGAAACTTGTTGCTCTTGCGATAAGATGATCTTCATCTGAAAATCATGTTTTAGAAAGAGCTGCAATATCAAAATTGAGACGCCTTAGCTCCTTAGTTACAAGAGCTGTTTTTCTTTTAGGCCTATCTGCTCGATCTAAAAGGGTTCTCACACTCCAACAGTCTAGGCTAAGAGAAGCCTCTTTCCTTGCATTAAAGTTATCATTGTTTAGTCATTCCTGCTAAATGGAACCACTGTTAGCCGTCAGCACCTTCCCAGTATATCCAGTTGAGCAATGTTCTCCTTAAAAGGGCCAATGAGACACAGGCGTCTCCACCGAAAACAGATCCTGTGCATAAAAACACGTTAGCGATGTTAAGATAAGAACCTTACCACCTTATATGCAGATTTGTAATTGTATATTTCCAACCGGTCAACTATGCATACGTCACCACGCCTCTATCGTCATAGGACTTTTGGACAGTGATTGTACAATAATGGTGTTTAGTTTGGGACATATGTACTTCATTGGATTTCAGTGACAAACACTTGTACAATAATTTTGCCACTCTTTTGGTCGAAATAGTATATTCCAGTGGCAAGTAAAGCAAGATGCCTAGTACAAAGTTGACTGCAGTATTTATTTCGGAGTAACTTCTCCTAGGCTTTTCCTCAGAAGGAGACTGCAAGCCAACAGTGGTAAGTCAATTTGAATCTGAAGTTTTCGTCCCCTATACTGGTTGTCCTAAGCACGGTTTCGTTTCAAAACAGGAGACCAATCAGCCTCCATCAAACTGTTCAAACTGCATCCTGTCAACATATCAAGTGTAATATTCTCCAATGTAAAATTGTGATATTTTTGTATACATTACTTTATCCGTAACGCCTATCCTTAACTTCTTCCCTCACACTCTCTACCTCTCTTTCTATTTATTTTTCTTTCTTTTCACCACTTAACAGCCACCTTCACTACCATTCTGTTATTGAACGTTCATATGTTTGCATTTATTGCTGGATACTTATACTAACAGTACTTTAACCTGCGTGGATTTACGCAGGGTTGCACCTAAGGACTTACGAACTTACTTCTACATGATCGGAAAGTTGAACTGTGAACTTATGTGCTCCTTTTACATCTTTTTCTTCACCTCCTAAATCCTTTACTCCTGTCATCTATGTCGTCATTTCATTAATCTATACCCTATTTATCTCCACTGAAGAAATATCCCATACATTGGGATATCCCACAAACAACTGTAAGACTGAATTTTTCCAATAATAATGATATATATGACTTGAGATTTTTGCATTGCCTTAATGTTTGTTGTCCTCTTTAACAATTACAAATCCGCTCTATATAATAATTTTTTTTATCGTCTTGGCCTAACAGCCCTTATTGTTTGTTTTCACTGTCTTCGTTTTACGGTCTCACTATCCTGTTCTTGTTAGCACTTTCACCCTCCGCAAAAACTTCCGAATTTTATTTAATTTGCTTTGCGGGAAGGACTGTTTCAACGAAGTCGCGTATTTTCCTTGCCTTCGAAACGCGGAATAGATGGACAGGGACAACTGATGAAGGGGAATATTCTTTATATTACATAT
>NC_068981.1:61789868-61790856 GCF_001194135.2 Octopus bimaculoides
ATATATATATATATATATATATATATATATACATAAATATATGTATACATATATCTACATACATATACATATACATAAATACGTACGTGCATGCACACACACATACACAAATACATACATACGTACTATATATAAGGAGCATCAGAACGCAGGTTCTGGCGACAGTCCTACTTGTTTTTTTAAAAAGATTTTAAATTTTAACAAATTCCTCTCCTTCATCAGTATCAACTGTGTGCAAGCACGAAAGAACGCTGGCAAAACGCTGCTCCTTTAAATAAAACACTTGTCATTGTGGTTTGTGGCACGAAGCAAAGGAGGCATTGCCACATACTCAAGAAAACATGAAGTTAATGATCTATAAACACTCGAGCAACCTGAGTCCTGAACTTGTTCCATTTGTCAAAAGGCTTGCAAGGCATCAGCAAGCCTCAACAAACACGTACTTGTCCATAGAAGATTATTATCGCTTTATTTCACTGATTCCCTCATTTGTCGTATAAAAGCAAGTCGTGTGTTTGTTTGTCTGTTTGTGTCAAGTTAACGTCTACTTTGTTAACGAATTTTCGTGAAACTTTGCAAATATGCTAAAGTAGCATTCAGTTTTTTACCAGGCTCATTGAAGTTTAAGGAAAATCTATGATAGATGGCTAGGGCTCCTAGAAGGGATCCACGCATATAACTGTTACTCTCCAAGGGATATAATCTATTCAATTTCGTAGCGAAAGGAAATAACACATTCATTTTACTATATATAATAAATGAATAATATGTATAATGTATAATAGATGTATAATATGAAAAATGCATTATAAGTACTTCTCGATTTATTAAACAAGCATTCTATATTCCGTGGACTTTCTTACAATAAATTGTCAGACCAGGTAAGTGATTTTATATGGTATCAATCAAGTTGAGTAAGTTTATTTCTTAGTATTTGAGCTATTACAGTTTCTAAATTCCCCTTATATATATATATATATATATATAT
>NC_068981.1:61791390-61792573 GCF_001194135.2 Octopus bimaculoides
TATATATATACAGAGATAGATAGATAGATAGATGTGAGCATGTTTGAGTGTGGATATGTGGATATGTATGACTACGTACATCCACATATATGTTTGTGTGTGTATATTCATGTACATATACACGTTTGTGTGACTGTAATTATGTAGATGCTATGAACGCATGATGTTTTGTGAGAATATTGTTGCATGTATTTGATATTTTTATATTTTTTCGTACCTATTGGAATAACTTCCCTTTTACTCAACAGATTTTCATAGCGTCTATTGCCAACAATAGCCGAGGAGAAAGCATCGTAACTCTTAGCTCTGGCATTTGAAACTCTGAGTACTATTATGACAACTTATTAATTGTCCTAACTATACACACACGCGCGCACAACACACACTCATGCACACGCACATATATATATATATATATATGCCTGTGTAAATAGAAGTATAATTGTCTTTATGTATATATGAAAGCGTGCTTGAGTAGAGTGATTTGCGCAAGTTTGGAATAACTTTGAAGTTTGTAAAGAATAAAATGATTTGAATAGCACAACAATGCACTATAATACAAAGAATGGTCTATAATAACTATAGTAATTTAATCATCCATTGTTTGATGTGGTATTTCGGAAGTTGTTTATCGTGGTGTTTTCTTTTGGTTGATCTCTAATCATTAGGTACGTAGCGTGCAGACGTATATAGAAAGTGTTTTGAGTGAAAAATAGACAGAGAGGAGCAGAAACAGAGGAACTGTGATGGGGTACAGATATGGCTAAACCTCAAGGGAATACAAGATCAAGTTATATGAGTTGATGTGCGTGCACTTATATAACAACATCATATAAACGTGTAAAGATTTTTAGAATAAAGTTTGAAGATTTGTAATAAAATTTATTACTAGAGAAAATCACCCAAAACAACTTTAACAGCTCCTGAGATTTTCGTACAGTATTAAGTGTATGGGAAAGCTTTTTAAAATTCACAAAGTAATGATATTTACTGTGATTAGAATGCTATTAAAAAAAAATGCGCTCTAAAAGTTAAAAGCCAGATTTTGTGCAGGTGGTTTAGAAAGATGATGCCAGGAGGATAAAGAGGGTGAGTGGAAACATAGATAAACAGATAGATAAATAGATAGATACATAGAGAGAATAAGAGAGAGAGAGAGAGAGAGAGAGAGAGAGAGAGAGAG
>NC_068981.1:61792590-61793461 GCF_001194135.2 Octopus bimaculoides
GGGGAAGAAATAACGAAATATTAGTTCACATTTTTACACTCGACTTTGTAGTATTTGTCAGATATTGCCTTTTCGAAATGCTGTCTGAAATGTCATCTAAATGCATTATATCACGAATATGAATGATAATACATACATGCACATACACATACATGCACAGACAAACACGCGCGCACACATACACACACACGCACGCAGATGCACACACACACACACGCACGCACGCACGCACGCACACGTGTGTGTGTGTGTGTGTGTGTGTGTGTGTGTGTGTGCACATAGCTCACAAATACGTATAATTTCCCGTGTGTGATTTCTGATTTTGAATCTGGTTTTTCCTCAAGTCACATTCTGCTGTGTTTAAATCATTTGGATCCATATTTTAAAGTCAGTATCTTTCAGGTTATATGCTATTGTTTATAACTATTAATAATCACAATTAGTTACTTTCTTCAAATAATTTAGGTGCAAGATTTTTCTAATTATCTTCATGTATGATGACAGGAACTCCAGTGTTTGAGTATCTGTTATTAATGTAAGAATGTCTTTTTTTGTTTAAGACTCTTAGATTTTCCATTCATGCTTAGATAAATTTGATGAAGTTCACGTTTTTTTTCTTTTTTTCTAAGGGGTGATGTCAACTTCCCAAACAGCTTCATAGTAAACCGTGAGGGCCTACATCAAGTGCCTGAAGAAAGTAGTGCTGCTTTGGCCAACAGGGCGGCTGCTGGAAAACCGGTTACTATATATATATGTGTGTGTGTGTGTGTGTGTGTGTGTGTGTGTATGTGTGTGTGTGTGTGTGGGAGTGTGTGTGTGTAGTGTACATTCTGTGTTTCCCTCTCCTTATGTGGTGTGTAAATATATATAT
>NC_068981.1:61796042-61801434 GCF_001194135.2 Octopus bimaculoides
ATATATATATATATATATATATATATATATATACATATATGTATATAGGTATACATATATATATATATATATATTATATAATATAATGTGATAAATGCGAAAACTAATTCCTGTGTAACAGTGTGTCTCACATTGACCCCTCTCTCACTATTCTATGGCACTTCTACTATTCCTCGTGCTAAGTTGAGGGTAATACTTGATGAGGACGGTGGCGAAGACAGAAAGAGAGAGAGAGAGAGAGAAGAAAAGAGAGGAATACAAAGAGACAGACAAAGGAATTTGGGAAGAGTTGATGATGTTTCATTAAAAGTAGTAGTGTTGATGATGGAATTGGGAGTAATAATATGAGAGAGAGAAAGAGTGGGTATGTGAGTCAAAGAGACAGATGATATACAACTTTGTTTAATAAAATCTCTTTCAAAGAAATTCCTGTGGACAACATACTGAACACTATCATCTTTGTTTTATTTTTTGCTTTCTTTAATATATATTTATTTATTTATTTATTTATTTATTTATTCGTTCTTTTAAAGTCAAGCCAGGCTCATGGGCCCGGTTTCCCGGTTTCTAATGCGTATGTGTTCCCCACCCCAGCTGGACGGGACGCCAGTCCATCGCAGCTTTACTCAAGAGACAGGAAGAAAGACTGAGAGAAAGTTGGGGTAAAAGAGTACAACAGGAGTCGCCACCCCACCCCCTTGCATGTATGTATGTATATGTATATACGTATATACTGAGTCACTGACTGAGATGCAAGTTTGTTTTATATATTCGTTTATTATGAAGCATAACCAGTTTCAAATATGAAACTAATTAATTTTGCCTGAAAAGTTACCAGACTATCATAGAACAGACAGTGATTTTATGTATAAAATAACCTCTTCAAAAATCTTTGATAAACAATATGGAGTATGTACTCTTTTATGTTCTTTAAAAATTTCCTGAAGTTTTCTATGACGTGGTTATAGATCAATAAATGTGAATATCACAGGCATTTTAAGAATCTTTGAACAATTTACATCAGGCATTCCAGTTTCGCCATCTTTACTGATTATATGCAATAATGTGACCCGTAAGGAAGAATTATGTGATGCAAATATTTGGTAGACTGAATACAAAACCATAGTTATCAACTTTCTTGTGCATGGATAACATTAGCGAAGTGTGTTAATTACTTAGATGTGTTAATGTCTTTTGTCTGATATTAATTAATATTAGTATCTCTTAAAGTGAGGAGTTGGTTTCTAATATTTTCAGAAGTATCTCAATAAAACCAATTACATTCTATATTTTATGCATTCCCGTAGTCTAGTCAAAAACTTCACTTTCCTGATTCTCAGCCCAGTAGAAATTGATATATTTGAGGGAAAAAAACAATATCAAATGAAAAGTATTTTTATATACGCATATTTGTTGTATCCGTGTACATGTGTTTGCTCTTTTCACATAATGGGCAATACAATTGTGCCTCATGGCATGTAATTGTAGACAACGATAGGTTCTTTTCTTAAATAATTACGTTTACTACATAATTTTGTTTACTAAAAATAATAATAGAAGCTGTAATGTAGAGACCGCTAATGCAACAGAACTTTAATCTTCAACGAATACTGTTTTCGTATATTTCAGAAATTTTACTAAGGAGAATAACTGATAGTTCTTGAGTATAGAATCTGAGAATGCTAGAATAAATTGCTCCTTTAATGTAAGATATGTTTAGTTTCAAAAATGTGAGTAGCGGTATGCGTGAAACTGTTCATATACCTAATAAAAATAAAGATTAAAACTACAAATATGTTGAAGAAATTGATCTTATTTCACTTGTTGACCTGAAGAAAAAATTTGTCATAGTTACAAGTGCAAACATTTTCATGGAACATATTTTTAACATAACTCTTATAGGATTACTAAGGGGAAAAAAATCAGATAAACGACTGCATTAGATACATCGAATATTAAAAAAATAAATATAAGCACAACCTAGATACAGCTTTGGCCAAAGTTATGGAGCATGTATGAAAAATATACAGAGAATGCTGGAAACTCTCTGAATAATTGAAGACAGTATAATAAACATTCTAGATTCTATCCCATCAAAAATTAGTATTTGATGTGTTCTCCTTTGTTTTATAACCACTTTCATGCGTTTTCGCATCGTATATTTGAAAGTCGGCGCAAGTGGCTGGATCAAATTTCTGCTACTCATTGCGCATTTATCCTATTTTTACAATGAATATTTTATTGATAACTTATCAGTGGTTAATATTTGTTGAAAATATCTCCGAAGAAACATATTCCTAAGGCTAAAAGGGCTTAAATCATTGCATTATCCAGTGAAAGATTCTCGCAAGTTGAAATTGCAAGAAAATTGAAATGCTTGAGAAAAGGTGTCCAATCAACCATCAAAACGTACAATGAGGTCAATTGTTTTCAAAAACCATAATAGGTGAGGTGTCAAAACGTGTTTAACCACGAAGGAAGACAGGCTGCTGGCCGATAAGAAAAAATATCTTCTGACGCGGCTGCTGAGGTTCGGGTGGCAAAACAATAAACTTTTATGCATTCCTGTAGTCTCGTCAAAAACCTCACTTTCCTGATTCTCAGACCAGTAGAAGCAGTGAGAAGCTGGTCATTAGAAGCTGAGTTCAAACTATGTAAAGGCAGACAAAAGTCGTTGCTGTCTGGGGTGAATATCAAGAAGTGGTTGTCTTAGGCAAAAGAGCATGAAGATTGGACTGATGATGAATAGGCTAAAGTTGTTTGGTCTGATGATTGTAACTTTGAGGTAGGTATCCCATATTTATTTCCACTACTTTAGTTGGCATAAATGAAATTCTTACACGTGTTAATAGTTTTAAATGGATGCCAAAAGTGATCAGTAATTTTTTCTACTCAGATCTTTAGAACCCCTGGAGCTGTTTATGTTCGCCATAAAGTTGGAAAGGCTTATCATCCTAGATGTGGGGTTTCAACAGCCAGATTTTTGGAGGAGGAAGCGTAACAGTTTGGAGCTGAGTGTTGTCTTCATGTCCAGGAAAGTTGTTCACTTTTGAGGGAAGAATGAATTCCAACACTTACACCAGCATGTTAAATCAAGTGTATCAACCTTCCTTAGCTAAAGTTTTCAATGAGAATGTACCAGATGACGTAATCTTTCAACAAGTCAGTTTTCCATACAACACATCCAGTCTCGATGGCGTGATTTGAGGAGAAAAGGATGAGGGTGAAGAAATGGCCACCTCAGTTTCCAGACCTCAATCCCATTGAACACTTATGGTCACGCTTAGGTACAAGAGTGAGGATGTAAAAATGTCCTTCAAAAAGCGAATTAGAAGCCGAAATTTATAAAGAGTGGCAGACAATTGTCCCAGCTGTTTTGCCGACTTAGTCTCAAGTATGCAATGATGCAAGGCATAAAAGAAGTTATAACGTATAAAAGATGACTATGATGCTGATGCTGATGGTTATGAGAAAGTCGAGTGATATTGTAATGAGGTTTATTGAGATGATGGGATTAAGCAGGATGCCATTACTACGTGCAAATGAGTCTCTGATTTCAGAAAGTGTTAGTAGATCATAAAACCGTAGCATAATACATTTTATCCTCCCTGCAGATATTATAAATACATGGCAATAACTACAGGAGAGCAGTGTTTTAGTAACAATAAGCTATTTTAAAAGTAAATTAACAATAAATTCAATCTCTGAACAAATTTGTAAATAGTTATTAGTTAGTTCTTTATGCCCACTTAATCTTATTCGCATGAATGTTATGTTTTTTTCTTCTCATATTTGCTTTTAACATGTTATACAACTGATGCAATGCTTCACTCTGTTCATTACTTCATTCCTAACTGTTCAAAATATTAAAGCTGTATGAGATATGCTTTCGAATAGGTTTTATGTATATATATCCTTGTACGCTATCTGAAAGTTTAGGAGAGGTATCGCCTACTGAATAATATAAACCATATGAACTATACGCATGTTCAGAAGTTACAAATGTTAAGCAAAGGATTTTATCGGAATCAGCATCAAACAAATGCAGCAATTGTGTGATGGAATATTAGTTGTATTTAAGAGCACGGAATGCTATTATATTCAATTTGCAGATATTTTTTTTAACAGAAAGCCGTTTTTTATGTAGTGTCCAAAAGTTTCTTATAGCGCTCCAAATCATGATTGATGGAATTGTGATTTAGGATTGTTTACAAGCTTCTATAACTCTATGTCTCCAAATAACTCATGAAGTATCACGACATATTTCCGACAATAGGTGTGTCTTATATGGCCGCACGCTCCAAATTTTCTAGCCTATACAATCTATTCCCTTTATGCGTTCATATAAATTTCTGGGTATTAAATCGGATGCTTGTAATTGTCAATCGGTCATGTAAATAATCAAAACTCCAATTTTCATACGAGGTAATATTAGATTTATATTGACTCATACACTAGTCATGTATGCAAAAGTTTTGCACTAAAATGCAAATCTGCCGTTATTTTTTGCAACATTTTCTTGGATGCAGAGCGCAATACATTATAAAAAGCAGTCCTTAGATAAACACCTGCAAAGTGGTCCAATTTTATTCTCACCAAGATATTACTATATCACTGTTTCCTTCGTTTCACAACCTGCAGTGAAAACTGTATATGACTACATCGCAGCATGTGACCAATTATTTAGCTATTTGAAGCAGGTTTTAACATTAAATCAAGAAAACAAATTTTATGTTTTGTGTGTGTGATTAAACGTCAAAAATGAATTGTTCACTGTTCAACAGTTGAATATAAACGTACGCTTAATTGATTTTCAAATTCTATGCCAGGCAATGATTTAGAATTAATTCAAAACTACTAGTTCAAAACAATTATATCATCAAGCATATGGAATGTCATCATATTAGAATTTACGAAATGAATTTAAACACAGACACACACGCATGTACATACACACACATACACACGCACATACACACATACATCATTCCACCCACACCCCATATGCTGTTGCTTCCTTCAATCTCAATAACTCCGAGTTCTCTTTTGATTTGTTTCTTTCCACGCCATTAACACCAAGTACGCAATCATTTGCTTTCGATTCTTTCGAATCTGTCGTCTCTATATCCGTATTAATGCCATGATTCTATATCCCACATACACACAAAATTTCCAATGTGCTACCGAGCCGTTGTCCTTATTTAGAACTATCATGTCCCACTTATTTCTTCTTTCTGGGAAGAACTGCGAAGTAATGTGAAGAACTATTAATTGCAAAAAATTTACAGGTAATATTCTTTGCGCATTTCCGTCACGTAATCACATATGAGAATATCGATTATAGGCAACTAACTTCACACCCATATTCATGCAATGTTAATTATGATATAAT
>NC_068981.1:61801895-61803949 GCF_001194135.2 Octopus bimaculoides
CTCTAAATACCTGAACCGTGTTCTTTCCCCCTAGTGGCTTCCCTCCCTTCACACATCCACGAAACTAACCATACTCTTCATCTTTTCAACTCTTTCTCCTTCTCTCCTGGCCCCTCTAAAATTCTCTTCAATCTTGATATCAAGAGACTATATGCGGTGATCCTAAAGTACGAAGGACTCCTTGCCCTCAAACACTACCTAGACCTTCGACCAAACCCCCAACCTGACACGTCCACACTTCTTCGTCTGGCCGAACTTGTTCTCTCTCTCTCTCTCAACTGCTTCGTGTTATCCACCATTGTTCGGGATTCGCCATGGGAACGAGAATGGGCCCCAACTATGCACACCTATTCGTTGGCTATGTTGAGGCCCAAATATTTTCAAGATTCACTGATCCCACTCCCGAAATATATGGTCCTTATATTGATGAATGAATAAGCAAGACCTCGCTGTCCCACAAGCAACTAGACTCCTTCTCTCTTGTGCAATCTTTCCATCTAGTCCTCGAATTATCCTGCATCATTTCCAACACTTCTGTCACCTTTCTTGACATTTCGGTCAAGATACACCACTCCACTCTCACCACCTCCATCCACTACAAACACACCAACTCACACTCATGCACCAACTTCTATTCCTTCTCGCAGTCTACCAACACCAAGCTCTCTATCCCCTCACCACTATCCACACCGTCCTTGCCAGAGCCTCTGCTCTCTCTCTCCGTATCCACCCCACCGGTACCCTTTCCTGTTTCTTCTCCCCTACCACCCTTCCAACCTGCCTCTCCAACGCACCAGTCTCCGAGCCTTCCGGTGACACCAGTCCGACCACCCCACTTCGGACATCTTCACCAACCTATTCTTCCTCTCCTTCAAACGAGCCTACAACCCATGTGACTTCTTGATCTGCGGTTTCTTCTTTTACTCCACATCCCAACCTGGCTCGTTACTCTGCTCCCGCTCACGCTGCCGCACTTGCCCCTACCTCTCAAATATCACCATCCTCACAGGCACCCATCACCTATGGTAGTGACCTCCCATATCATTCTGTCTCACAACTGCTTCGTGTTAGCAGCCGAGTTTTACCATACATACGTCATTTACTACATCTCCTGTCCTTTCTGTCCTTCTCTGTACATTGGTCAAACGGGATGCCACTTGGCTGTCCAGTTCGTGGAACACCTCCGAGATATTAAAGTCGGCAACGACACCTCGGTCTCCCACCACTTCCTCTCTACCGGTCATTCATTACAACACCTGTCTGTGTTTGGATTGTCTTTGCACAGAGGTCATCTGGACCCCAACCTTCACCTTGAACAGGAATTAATTTTCTCTCTTTGCTCTTTTGCGCCACATAGGCTCAATTCCCCTACCCCTTCATCTTACTCCCCTACTCTCTCACTTTATCATCTGACACCTATTTCCTCTCTTCACTCATGACAACCTTCTCCTTTAGTCGTTGCCCTCTCCATCCACATCACAACCCTACACATCCCAAACCTACACATCCCAACCTACCATCCCAACACATGCAAACCACAATACCCCAACCCCCAAAATGGCACTCCCACATGTTTCCCACCGACATATCCCACTCCCACATACCTCACCCGTTACCAACATCCTCACTCAAAACTGAAACTCCATCCTCACATCCCCACACAAAACACTCGCCTCCCAATACCCCAACACCACCACCGCACACCACAGACCAGAATACCACATCATGCGACATCATACCACATACCAACACAACACACTACCACACCGCAATACATCAACGCTCCAACACCATACCACCCCACCACAACACAATACACATCACCCACCACCACACCACATCACATCACCCCGCACACTAGCACTGACCATTTCCCAGCACCCACACCATCATCTACACACCCACACATTACAGACGCACACACTTACAAACACACACATCTACACGTCAATGTCACCAGCCATTATTCACATGCAGGCAATTATATACTATTACATACACACGAACGCGCACCTTTGTTTGGGATCACGAATAATTTATTATTTCCCCTTCTT
>NC_068981.1:61804870-61805724 GCF_001194135.2 Octopus bimaculoides
TTTTTACCAACAGGTAGATTTAGGACATATTCTCTTACACCTAAGATGCAACCAGCCCGCGATCTAACAACACCCATACATTGTGTATCTTTGTTCAATTTAGTTTATATAGCTCGAACTGCTTGTAATTCATAATGTTTATACATGTATATGTGTGCGTGCGCGAGTGTGTGTGTGTTTGTGTGTGAGTGTGTGTTTGTGTATTTCTCATTTTCTCCGCTGTGTGTGTGTGTATTTCTCATTTTCTATAGTGGCTATCCATGCATGCATACATACATACATGCATACAAATGACCTAAATCAGGTTGTTACAGTGGAAATAAATTTAAATAGAACTTGTCTTTGTCTTTTGAGCAATACATTTAAAACGGTTATTCTGGCCTATTACAAGGCTGCTTCGCTCCCTTATGAGAATAAGCATCTAACATAGTTTGATCTATTACATAGTTAGATAGAAAAGTCCTTGTGAGATGAGTGAATTGTTATTCTAATTTTTATCAATTGCATTCAATTACGTCAAATTCAAAACGAAACTGAAATAGGTGAGAACACATTCACTGGTAACAAATACAAAATAGACCAGACAATTTTATAAACTTTCCATTGCCTTACATTTCAGCTTACAATCAGTATATTTTTGAAGTACGGATCGTTTTATCTAATCAGAAGATATCTCATGAAATGTAATATATTACGTAAATTTTTAGACAAGATTAATAGAATTACTACGTTTCAACCAGTCTTTTTATCATCGCATAAGAAAAAAAGAACTTTATTTTGCTTTATGTTTATTTTTTTGTTTTTCTTTTTTTTTTATATCATCCTTAATATGTATCGCGGAGATGATAGCAATT
>NC_068981.1:61806185-61809233 GCF_001194135.2 Octopus bimaculoides
TATATATATATATTTGTATGTATGTATTATGTATGTATGTATCTATGTATGTATGTATGAATATGCATTTATATCGAATTTCTCTGAGTAAAATCCTATGGTGCGTTTTTAGTAATCTATCTTCAGCTGTCATCCGATATTCCAGTTTATTTCTTGGCTATTTAGAATGTAATGGACAATATAAAAATGAGGAGAATGAGGAATTTTGAACATGCAAATTTTATGTTTATTGTAAAGAATAAAAAGTTTTGAATGGTACAACAATGCACTATAATAAAAAATGGACTATATACTTGTTGTAATTTAGTTATCCATAGTCCGATGATATTTCGGAATACAATTCCTTCTTCAGATATTCTTAGATGGACTCGCTGCTATAATCTGTTTTTCAACGGCTTTTCTTTTTTCGGAAGTGTCTCAGCAGTGGTCACACGAAGCTCCTTCCGGAATTCCTCATGAGAAGTGCGTGAGGTCGGCTATGTCTCAATCTCGTGTGTATTGGAACATCTATAGCGCTGCTTCTAAGTTATGTATTATACGTGCAGCTTCCTTTTTTCCCCTTTTATTCCTGTTCTCTTTTTTTTTTTGTTATAAACAATAGATGAGCATATCAAAAAGGAACCTACTTCCATCCAGATGTAGCTAAATATTATATTCATTACCAACCTCCAGCCTGTTGTTAATTTGGGGTCCTAGTCTGTGTATGATTATAGCTTCCTTAATTCTTAAATTACCTAAATTTCTTTCATTGGCCTCAATTGTTAGGCTTTTGTCAGTGTTCCGGCATCAGTCTAGATGTTTTCTGAAGGAGGAGGCTCTCGTATTTAGATGTTCTTTGATGCGGACGTGTAACGGCCTTGTTGGGCTACCTACATAGAACTTGTTACATTTGTTACATTCTATTCTATACACAAAATTTACCCGTTGGCATAAATCTGTGTCACGGATGGGATAATTTGTGAGTGGACAATTGCTAATCGGTAAGAAACACGTGGTTATTAAAAAAGAAATATTCAGTTATATTTTTAATTCTTCTGACATATTTTTTATTTATATGTTTTAAAGTGCTTCTAGGTTAAAATATATATAATATAATCCTAAAAATCAAAATTTAATTCTTATATTCTGAATATGCGTCTTAATATTATAGTTAATATATTTAGGTTTCGAGAGAAGGTTTATGGATATTATTTAAATTAAAGCATTCTATTATTAAAATTTTAATAAGAAAGTGATTTGTGTAAACAACTAAAACTTTTCTTGTCTAGTGTTAACTAAGTTATGTTCCGAAGTAAATATTTAGTATAATTCGCCGTTGATATAAATTTTCTCCCCACTTTTATAAAGTTTAGCAGTACTAATGATTTCCCATTTTAATGAATATTGAATTTTTTATTCTTCACATAGCATATGAGTTTACTAAGACCTGATGAAAATGTTTGGTATTATTTCTAAACGAAATTTCATGATTTGCTATATTTTGTTTTAAAAAGCAAGAAGTAGCACATCAATAGTAATATTTATTTTTATCAGTGATGACTATACACTTCTAGACAGTATTTCTTACTTTACAGTTATTTTAAAATTTACATTGCGTTCTCCTAGCGCACTCACATTTTCCGTGTATAGAGTTATCTACATTTTGTTATAGATTCAATAATATTTGTGTTTGCTGATTATCTATTTTATTTCTGTTATAAAAGTCAGTGTTCTTTTTAGTTACCATGTATGATTGTTTATTAGTTATAGAATCTATAGAATTGTTTACATGAATGCTTTCCCTTTGATCATTATTTATTTTCTTAGTACTGTTTTCAATAGAGTTTGAATTAATGATCTTGTCGCCGTTTTTAAAATTAGCCGTATCATATCATAATTATATTTAATTTGGTTTTCATTATTATTTACCTTATTAATGTCATTTTTCTGTTCTTTCCTAATTCGTTTGGCGTTGTAGGTAGCTATAAATTGAGTTAAATTTTTAGAGTTCAAAAATGCGATTCTCATTTTTCGTTTATTAAATAAACGTTATTCAGTGTTTCGTAGAACATTCAAGGTATTTTGTTTTTATTTAACTTGCTTAGCATAAGCGGATTATCTTTAGAAACGTTTCTTAAATTATGGCTTAGATTGCAATTATTGTTTAAGGTCGGAGTGAACATTTTACTTTTCGTTGTATTAAATTTTTTGTGTTTAATGATATTGTTTTTAATTATATTGTTTCATTATATTGTTTTAGTAGTTCATTTAGGTCGGGTGTTAAAGTCGCTGTTATAGCTTTTAGCATTATTAGAATGTATTTTTTAATCATTTGTCAGATTGTTATGCTTGTTATACATTTGTCTCCTGTTATTATGATTATAGTTTTTATTTATGTTTATTACAATGCTTATCTGCATCTTTATTTCTAATTCTTACATCGACAATAGTTTTATTTCTCTGGTATTAAGTTTTGTTATAGGAATTATCTATCCTAGTATTATCATTGGTTCCCTGGTTAATTTGGGCCGTATTATGTTTATTTTCAATGCTATTAGTTTTACAAAATTTCAATTTTTTCCGATAACCCATTTTTCTAGAGCTTAATTGAAATAATCCATATTTAGTTTACAAATTTCTTCATTATCAGAGGGATTGGAGATTCGGGTTGAGATATTTTCTACTAATTTGTGCGTTATGTTAGGCGGATGGTCAGTATTTACGTTTATATATCTGGGGTTTTCGTTTCGTTTGCGGTAAGGTTGGTAAGTATTTGCTTTAAGATCTAGTACTATATCTAGGAACTTTACTACCAATCATTCTCCTTTTCAATTAATATGCTAAAAGCTAAATTTTTGAAGAATGTGAAGAATTTCTCGGTATTTTTCTAAATCTCTATTTGAAGCATTATTCTGTGGGAATAGTGCACCGCCTCTATATAGATGTCCTCTACTTCTCATGAACTAGACCATGGTTTTAGTCTAATGGTGTTCACATACACACACACGCACATACACATACATACACACACACGCACATACACATACATACACACACATACACCTATAT
>NC_068981.1:61810619-61811724 GCF_001194135.2 Octopus bimaculoides
ATATATATATATATATATATATATATATATATATATATATATAAGACAAGAAATAATTTTTGACTCTTTTTATGGCGATAAAAGGTTTTATAGGACTGCAAGAAAGAAGTGCTCGAATGACATTGAGACAGAGGCACAAAAACATTGATTAGAGAAGAAACATCAAATTCGTGTCAACTACTTTGTATAACATCACGTTTCCATACATTTCAACATATATAAACATTACCATGTATTTGTATTTTTATGTACATATATATTTTTACCTTCTGTGATTTTATATATATATATTCCTTTTATATGTTGAATGCTATGGTAATGTTTATACATGATGAAATGTATGGAAGCGGGGTTAAAAAAACTCCTATGTTACTTTACTGGGGACATTATCTTATCGTTTGACTCCCTTACTGGTAAGCCTAATTTGGGCCTTATCCAATTTCATATCTCGAATTATTACAATTCCATATCTCCTATATTGCTAACTAATGCTTTGATTTTCGCTCAGAAATTTGCGAATATCCCTACTTCGGATATTCATGTAATTTTAGTGGCAAGGAAGACCCTCATCTCCTTCAATGAGCGTAATTGGCAGAGGGCTGATTCCACCAATTTCTTTGATATTACTATGTGTTCTTCGGATTCAGCACAAGTGATCGATTTAGTTGGCCTATACCTACCTCCTTTCCCAGTTTGGGATAGTTTTCTCCTCTTTACTGGTGGGATTATATAGGGATGATGCACTTCTAGCTGTACGTGGCCAGTCTAAAAATGCGTTGAATAGATTGAAGAAATCTCTTAGACGTTTCTTAAAGGATTTCTTTAAACTATGGGCAATTACAAGAAAAGTTTTGGTAAAACCTAGACTCACTAGGACAGGATGTGAGATGTGACACTCTACCTCCGGTGATGGAATATGAGGACCTAAAACCATATATATTGCAAAATTAAGATGATGAACATAGAGGAAAAAGAACGGAAGAAGCAGTCAAAGGATATAGTAGAAGACACTTACCCAAGGTGCCACGCAATGGTACCGAAACCGTAACCAAGTGGTTCGTAAGCAATCTACTTACCACACGACCACACACACACACACACATAT
>NC_068981.1:61811736-61812891 GCF_001194135.2 Octopus bimaculoides
TATATATATATATATATATATATATATAAATACAGAGAAAGAGAGAGAGAGAGAGAGAGAGAGAACAATTGGAACTGAGAGACACAGTCAGACAGAGAAAGTTGGACAGATAGTTAGATGGATAGATACATGCACATGTGTATATATTATCTAAGCGCGTATGTTAATGAGTGCGTGCGTGTTCGCGTACAGCATTATATACTTTTGATGCACATCAAAACAACTATGCAATGACATTAGCACAATAAAACAAGAATAGAAAAACATAATGAACAATAACCAATGTTTAATGGGAACAAAACTGTTGTTTTAATCTGTAACAGAAGATTTCACGACGAACAATATCCAACAGTAAATAGCATGTTTAGCAATTGTAGTAAGATGTCGTTAGACATTATAGAGAAGAATTTCGAATAGAAAACAGAGAATGAAAGAAAATATGTCATTAGTATTGTCGGTATTGCATCAGAAACGAATATAATAAATGCTTCAAATAGAATATACTCTGAAATTTCTTGCTAAGAATAAGCTTTCTGAAACAAATTTTCAATGATAGACATAACCGTGACGAAACTATTCTACCTACATATCCACAATGAAACGCACACACATAAAGACACACAGAATATATATAAACACACAGACACACACACAGATGGACAATGACACACTCATATCCCATCTCCATATACTTCTATCACCACCGTTTTTCTCATCACAAGCCATGGTCAGCACCCCAGTGCCTTCGGGAAGGACACTGAGATGTATGCATGGTAAATTATTTACAGCCAGGTTGTAGGTAATAACCACTGTCTGTAATATTCTGGACATTTAAACATATTTAACTCAGAGATTTCAATGAGTGTGTCCTACTCAATATTTCTTATGGTGAAATATTTGTGCAGAGAAATTCAGACAAATATTGTATTGTGTGATAGAAAAACATCATCCTACTAACATATGTTTTTAAATACATAGGGCATTGCAGACCTATCTACCTCTCTCTCTCACCCTCTGTCTCTTTCGGCAATTGTCTCTCAATTTCTCTTGTGATAAACTGAATTTTCCCATATGTATATATATGTGGGTATGTATATATGCCGATCTTAGTTATTTGGAATAAAGCAATGTATGTATATATATATATATATATAT
>NC_068981.1:61813602-61814679 GCF_001194135.2 Octopus bimaculoides
TATATATATATATATATGTGTGTGTGTGTGTGTGTAAAAATGTATATATATTTATATGTATATATGTATATAAATATATGTGTATATATATATATATCGATATATGCATATATATATATATATGTACATGTGTGTGTATAACCACATATGTGTATATATCTGTATATATCAACAAATGTGTCTATTGTTTTCCTTCTTTACAATTAAACACGGAAAAATTAGATAAACAGTTACCAGGGTACCAAAAAATCACACAAATGAAAAGGGTGTAACACCTTGTCTTTCAAGGTAGAAACTCCGGTTTTATGTGAAATATTTTGTATGATATGTATAAGTAAATAAAGGAAGTTAAACGCAGGTGTTATTCGAATTCGTTTACTTCTGATACATGTTTCGAAGACATCATTGGTATTATTCCAAAGGAATAAAACGGTGTAAGACAATGTAATCTTCTCCTCGGGGAAATGAAGAAATAAAACTTGTCGACATTTTAACAGCATATGATGGATATGTATAGTGATGAACTGAATGCTATTAAGTTTTTTAAAAAAAAGAACGTTAGAAGATATAACGTCAAAGGTAGCCTATAGAAAGAGGAGGGGTAACGGAAAGAAAAAAAATCAGAAACCAAATAAATGAGAAATAAAGAACGATATGTGAATTAAATAAAAGCCTAAATTCTTCGAAAAAGATATATCTATTGGAAGTGAAATGTAAGAAGAAAATCAATGTTTAACTTATATATAATCGTAGATATCACTTATATGAACTAAAGGTATGTTTCTGCCACAGTGTTTACATCGACAAGCACGCTCTATAATCCTGTTTACAAGAGGATGTTTAGAAAAAAAGAATAAAAAATAGTTCGCAATTACAGGACAATGAGACCAAGACAGTAAAAACAAATGGAGACTGAGAATGTTTTGCGGCTGAAGATAACTTTAAACCATCCTTTCTGGCAATTACATACTCATATAATGATGCAACAACAGTTTGTGTATAAAGCTTGAAACACGTGTACCGCGGAATCTTCTGTGTTCTGTTTTCATTTTACTTTTTGATATATATATATATATA
>NC_068981.1:61816756-61817599 GCF_001194135.2 Octopus bimaculoides
GAGGGAGGGAGAGAGAGGGAGGGAGAGAGAGGGAGGGAGAGAGGGAGACATGCAATTCGCTTGGAGAAGTGATAAATACATACATATATACATACATGCACACATGCATAAATTCTGCTACACATAAATAACTATACTTTTAAATGTATATTTTACCCAAGTGTCTCTTTGCCCTCCTTGTATTCCTCAATCAACCCTTTTCAATTAGCTCCTTGAAATATTTCTTCTCGGTCTTACTTTATCTTTGACTAAACAGACAATAGGTCAACGTAGGAAAGTTTAAATAAAAATGTCAATTTTCAGTGGCATTACTAAGATATTTCCATCTTTAGTTTATTATAACTTTAAAGATACATTAACCCCAGGCATTGTTCATTTTAATGCTATATAGTAATCATATAAAATATCAAATATCTTGTATTGACCAGTGATTGAATTCGTTGAACATATTATATTAAATTTGATTTTAAACTCCAAGAATAACAGAGGGATCAATATAAATTCGATTTTCTACTTTAACCTTTCTTGAGTATGATATCCTTGTTTTATAATATATTTGCATAACAGTCTAACCTGTGTTGCACTAATTTCACCTCGTAAGCGTCAAAAGAATAGCAAACGTATATTTAATAGACATTTTAACACAATATTTGACCCTGATTATGCGTCGCATATTATGTTATGCATGAATATTTCTATACTTCCATATTCAATTTCCAATATTTTTCTGATGTCAAGAAATTGGCACATAGTACCTGCTCTTTACGTTCAAATTAACCTTCCATCATGTTGGGGTCGATAACATAAGTAACAGCTGGTAACTGGAGTAGATAAAGGATTCCC
>NC_068981.1:61817699-61818429 GCF_001194135.2 Octopus bimaculoides
TATATATATACATATATATACACACACACAGACACATACATATGCATTTGATTCTAACTTTCTTCTTTTTGCATGAGTGTGTCTACGCACACATACACCCACAACAGTCACGTGTTATACACCGCCACAAGTTCACTCATAGAAATACATCAGTTGTTTCATTTCCGTTTCGTTCATCATATATTTCACTATTTCTATTATTTTTATTTTTCCTCTTCCTTTTTTACCCTTTCTCTCTCTCACTTACATCCTCTCTCTCACACTTCCCCGCCTCTCTGTGTTTTGTGTCTCCATGCTGTTCTATTGTCTTATTGTCTTGTTTCACAAGAAATACTAAACCTATTTGGTAGACAACAAAATTGACAGCACATTGTAAAGGAAACAACAAACTTCGTCTGTTTCCTTTTACGTAAGTGACAATCAGTCCTTTTGTCGTTTAGAAATATGGAGCAGGTATCTCTTTACCTATTTATACCTGTTCCTATTCTTATCTCTCCCAATCATTCTTCATCTCTTTACTTATCTTGTTTAGAATGCATTACATACCACGTAAGTATACTATTTAAACACATACGCACACGGATATTCACATATGTTGTATGCAAGTATATGTGTGTATCTATATGTAAGTACATATGTATATATGTATGTATGTATGTATATGTATCTATACCTATCTATCTATATATATATATATATACACACGTATATATAATTGTATATATATATA
>NC_068981.1:61818703-61819391 GCF_001194135.2 Octopus bimaculoides
CATATACATACACATATATATATATATTCAAAGAATAGGGAAATAAAATCAAGGCAGGACAAACTTATCAGTTTATTTAAATTAGTTTAATGATGAAGCGAATTAAGCAGTAATAAATAATAGTATCTTACAGCTGTTTCTGAGATATCGCAGCTAATGGATCGTTTTGTTGATCCACATTTCCATATGCTGGGTATTCTGTCATCGGAAACGAAATATAAAGCGTACAGATAAGAGAAGGTATTGGCTGGAAACTTTTATGTGAAGATGTAGAGGAAAAAATTCATGTAGAGAAATGTGTAGCAACGTGTGAAACTCAAGGTACGTTATAGCTCATAGCTCATTCTGTTCCGGAGGGTTTGACGGTTAATCCATATTTCCCTGAAGCTGTACCTCCTTACGTAAGTCCATAACTCAGAAAGCCAGTTGAGGTAGGCTACGGGTATCCAGTTCTCTCCCTATTGGACAGTGGCTAACATAACTCCAGCCTCCGTTGTGAACTTGGATCCTAACAGCTTATCAATTGGAGCACTGAGGCCGCATACCTATTACTATAGATTCACCGTGACCTAAGCTCTTCCTCTTCTATATATATATATATGCCTAATTATAATTGGATATACATATATACCAACGTATATGTTGATATACACACACACACACACACACACACACACACACACACACA
>NC_068981.1:61819423-61820092 GCF_001194135.2 Octopus bimaculoides
ATATATATATATATATATATATATATATATATATATATACACGCATATATACATGATTGATCGCTACTCGATGTACATAACTTCAGAGTACCCTCTCCCCTCGATGTGTAATTAATATATTTTAATTATTCTACATGTTCCGTTAATTAATTAACTATTTCCCTCACTGTTCATACAATATGCATTCACTAATCAGTTGTCTCCACCTCGCTCCCCAACCCATAGCATTTGGTTTATTATTGTCAAAAAACCTCATTCCTTCTCTCTCTCTCCTTCTCCTTTTCCATCTCCTCATCCCCGCTCTCTCTCTCTCTCTCCCCCCCCTTATATAACATCACATGTAGTGTTCTACTCCCAAGGGACCCACGGCTTTTATGCCTACCACAATAACTATCAACAATCACCTGGTTGGAGCAACAACGAAACCAATACAACAACTACTACTACTACTACTACTACTACTACTACTACTACTACTACTACTACTACTACTACTACCACTACTACTACTACTACTACTAAGACAAAAATTCTTAGTTTCACTGTCTTGCAGTCCTACATATTTCGCAATTTTTAGCACCACCACCACTATTAATACTACTATTTTTAAAATGATTACCTTCCCCTACTTTCTTTTCCACCTCATCCTCTTCATCGCCGTCATCATCA
>NC_068981.1:61823084-61823826 GCF_001194135.2 Octopus bimaculoides
ATATATATATATATATATATATATATATATATATACGTGTATGTCTTGATGTATACCTATCGAGCTACCTGTATATCTGTCAAACTATCACTCTATATCTATACATATGTATGCATGTATTTATGTGTGAGAGTATGGCGTGTGTGTGTTTGTACATTTACGTATCTTTGGGAGTGAGTCAGCGTTGCTTCTATTTCTTCTCTAAGTGAAAAAAACCCCAAGAAACGTAGAGCAGTAATGATTTTAATAAACAAAATAAAGATAAAAAAATACATAAATTGCCAATGATTTTAAAACACATAACGACTGCATTACCAAGATTTTCTCTCCCATATAGGCCATAGCAAAAATATCTTAGAACATTTTATATTAATAATATTAATAATAATGATAATAATACGATATAGGGAACAACAAAAAAACATCGTTTTTTCTCACTCCTTTTCCTTTCCAATTTCGTTTCATTTATGTATCTATATATGTATGTATATACTTACCTATGTAAATATACAGACATACATATATATATGTATATGCATACATACATGCGTACATACATACATACCTCTCTCTATCTCTCTATCTCTCTCTCCCTCTCTCTCTCTCTCCCTAACTCCTTCTCTCTCGCTCTCTCTCTCTCTGTGCGTGCGTGCGTGTATACATATATATATATATATATATATATATATATATATTGTTTTTGGTTCATGTATTTTTCTGGTGTGATGATGGAGATTTTTTT
>NC_068981.1:61823836-61824267 GCF_001194135.2 Octopus bimaculoides
TATATTTCTCTCATATTTTGGGGAAATATATATATATATATACACACTTGTATATATGTGTCTGTGTATAAATACATAGTTATGTATGAACGTGCGTGTATGTATGTATGTATGTACGTACCAACGTACGTACGTACGCCTGTAAGTATATGTAGGTGTGCTTACATATATCTTGTTGATTTTTTCTGGCTTCTTTCAGCTGGTAGGAATCGATATCTAAACCTAAATAGTACTTTTGGTCTTGGATGGACTTGCATTTCTTTAAAAGCAGCTTATTATCATATCTTGCTCTCTTATTTCCAGACGCAGGAACACCCACATCAGTTCCAAATTTAGCATCCACATATACAGATGGACGGACAACGAGAAGACAGACAAGCACACACACAGAAATAAATATATATCCATATATATATATATATATATATATA
>NC_068981.1:61827923-61829868 GCF_001194135.2 Octopus bimaculoides
TTTCAATATTTATTTTTGCATCAAATAGCCGGTTCTTTTGGTCAAACTATCGTATCTCCAGCTGCTTCAGATGCCAAGATATCAAAAATTGTCAAAGTGTAGCACAAAGGTTTTGCTATGGAATGATGAAACTATTTTCCCGTTTTTTGAAAAAGCAACGTTTTGGACTTCCGACACTTTTGCATAATAGCAACGATATGTATTAGAAACAAAAAATGAAAAGGCAAAGCATGTGGTGTTACTTTAGAAAATACACACATGCAGCTACACACACAGAGACAGACAGACACACACACGCACACACACAGACACATACACTGACAAAACACACACTTGCACATATATATAATTTATGTTAAAATTATGAGATGAAGAGATATTTTTGAAAAGTGCGTGTGCGCGTTAGAGTGTGTTTATGCGAGTGAGTGTGTCTGTCTGTGTGTATCTGTGTGTACGTGAGAGGGAGAGAGAGAGAAATAGAGAGAGCGAGAGAGAGAAATAGAGACCGAGATAGAGAGAGAGAGGGGAGAGAAATAGAGAGAGTGTGAGTGCGTTTGTGTGTGTGTGTGTGTGTGTGTGTGGATGCATGTATATGTTTTTATCATATTCATTACTATATTTCTGTGTGTGCCTGTGTGCATATGTACGAAAGTGTTTGCATGTGAATATATGCGTTTGTATGCATGTGTTTGTGTGGAGGTAACTCTAAATAGCCCGTCCAGATCAGGAACCAAAAGAGATCAATAGACGATTCCAAAAAAAAAAAAAAGAGGAAGCTTTTTTTATCTGTCAGCATCCAACAGAGATGGAATTATGGACAGTACGCACGCACACACATACATATATACATAGTTATACATACATGTACATTCATACATAAACACGTATATATGTTTATACAAAAATGCATTCGTTTTAATATCTAATAATAATAATCATATATATATATATATATGTAGTATCACATTGGATTTCTCCATATACATATATAAAGAGAGAGAGAGAATAACACACACGCACGCCCACATACACAGACATGCACACACAAGCAAGCACAGATACACACACACACACACACACACACACACACACACACACACACAGTGTTCTAGTAACCTACTACTCTGGAGTGTTGCCGATATATTGTCGATTCCTTAACCTACAAATTGCTATCCATCTTTCATCCATGTGTTGGAAGAACAAACAAGAGAACACGCCGGAGATATTCCAAATAGCTAATTTTGGTCAACGTTAATTAACTACAATGATACATAGCAATGATGTCGGCTGTCTATCTACTCTTCGTTTCGAGCATTGAACGACATTATGAGTCTTCGAAGGCAGTTGTTCCCATAAATACCAAAATAAAATTTTGGCTTTATGGAAGATTAAAGGTCGGAACAAAAACAGGACCGTGGATATATATATATATATATATATATATATATATATATATATACGACAGGCTTCTTTCAGGTTCCACAAGGATTTGGTCGGCGAGGGGCTACAGCGGAGGATACTTACCCATGATGACGTACAGTGGGATTGAATTCGGAACCATGTCCAGAAGAACCAAACTTCTTATCACGCAGACACGTACACACATGTCTATATATGCGAACTGGCAGAAGCGTTAGCATACCGGGCGAGGTGCTTAGCGGTATTTCGCCTGCTGTTACGTTCTGAGTTCAAATCCCGCCGAGGTTCACTTTGCCTTTCATCCTTTCGGGGTCGATGAAATAAGTACCAGCTACACACTGGGGTCGATGTAATCGACTAAATCCCTTTGTCTGTCCTTTGTCCCCTTTATGTTTAGCCCCCTGTGGGCAATAAAGAATATACATATATATATATATATATACATACATACATCCATACAGACAAATAAAGTATATGTATATATGCATGTGTATACGTATATATATATATATATATATATATATAT
>NC_068981.1:61830374-61833301 GCF_001194135.2 Octopus bimaculoides
GATGTTTCTCAAGGTGTTCGGTTATTCTACACGGCTCTCTTCTCCTTTATCAGTCTCTCTCTTTGTCTCTTTGTTTTTTCTTCTCTATCTCTCCCCCTTTCATAAAGGTATCAACACACACACACACACACACACACACACACATGTACACACAGCATATGCACAGACACCCACTCACACATTTCCCTGCATATATATCTATATATATACAAAAAAAAACTGAACATTCTTTCATTTACGTTATAAACGCCTGCGTACACATGTATATATACGCCCGTATATGTGTGTGTGCGTGTGTGTGTGTGTGTGTGTGTGCGTGCGCGTGCGTGTGTGTATGTGTGTAGGGAAATTTATTAGCCCAAGCTCGCTGATAGAGAGTGGTCACGAAGTGAATATTTGGTCAGTTGTGCTGTGTCTATGACGCCGACCACTCTCTATCAGCGAGCTTGGGCTCATAAATTTCCCTACATTTATTTCCCAGACACTTCGCTTAGCTTTTATCCGGGAGGCTCAACATGGAGATCCTTCTAAAATTTGAGCAGTTCCTCTTGTCTCTCCTTTTAACAAATGGAATTATCACCTCGGATTGCCATTGCATTGGTGTATAATAATACACCAAGGCATCTAAGACATCCGGCATATTCAAGCCAGTCTAAGAATAATTTTTGTATTTAAGGCTTCTAACATCTAAGGCCAAATTTCATACACATACCTACCTACCTACCTAAATACATATATACATACATACATACATACATACATTCACACACACATACATACATACATACATACATACATACACACACACGTACATACATACATACATACATACATACATACATACATACATACATACATACATACATACATACATACATAAATGCATACATACATATTTACACAATACCTACATAAACAATGTTAATTTTGTTGAAATAAAATCATAACTTATTTTGTATTTTGAATTCTCTAAGATAATTTTCCTCTCGAGGCACTTGGAGAGAATATTTCAGTTTTCTAGTTTAAGCAGTTAACCGTTTCTCTTGATGTGTATATTTCTTCGCAATGGAATGGTGGCATTGATTTATTTTGTTTACATATAATATGACCTTTTGGTAACTAAATTTTATTTTATTGGAAATTTTTATAACAAATTTTATCGACCCCAAAATGTTGAGAGCTTTTCTGACCTTGACAGATTTCTAAAGTAAGACAGTATAAGCATGGTGTTAGTATAAATGCAGACATATAACGGTTAAGTATATTGTATGAGACAGGCAATGCAGTGTTTGTGTAAGATGATATCAGGGCGTGAGTCGTTAGCGAATTAGATGGAACACCTTTCGTAATTTGTTCTGATTCTATGCTCTAGGCTCAAATCTCACCCAGGTCAACTTTGCCTTCTATCACTTCGAGGGGGACAAAAGATATCAGCTCAGTGTGGTGTGCTGGGGGTACAGGGGGAAAAAATCTTGAAAAATACCTTGCGAAATCTGTTGTTGTAAAAATTTGCATTATGATAGCAATATCTATGACGATAATTGTGCTGAGATAAGTCGGACAAATTCGGTGTACTTTCGATTGGACAAAGATCGGTGGCGTAGAGAAGAGACGCATTTATAGTAAACTGCCAATCTTCCTCCAAATAATCCTGAACATAAATGCGCAGATGCATGGTCAGCCTTGAAACTAGGGGCCCTCTTTTGGTATAGTGATTAAATAAAACAATGTAAAATATAGTGTTTGTATGAATGTAGATAGATTCTGTTTGAAAAGGGGTTAATTCGGTAATTCAATAAGACAATATTGTGTTTCGTGAAAGCGTGTGGCCTAATGATTAGAGTTTTGCATTCACAGTCACAAGATCGTAGTTTCGATTCCCAGACGGCGATACGTTCTCCTTTCTTGAGCAAAACACCTCACTTCATGTTTTACTGCAGTCCACGACGGACCGGCGTCCTATTTCGAGGTGGTGTTGTGATCTCGCTCAATTATACGCCATGAAAACCGGGTAACCACCGGCCCTACATGGGCCAAGACTCGAGACCTTTGGGTTGATGATGATGATGTATTTCAATAGGTATATGTAAAAAATGTTAGGAAATTTCACTGGCGAATTTGAAACCGAAACTCCGAATTAGTTGGCCATTACCTTAACCACTCAGCTATCTCATTTTGCAATCCATACATCCTAAAATAGCTCTAAATACAATAACAAAAATCTTGAAAAAAAAGCATCTCTTTTTTTTTCTCTCATTTTTATTCTTTTCTAAAACTGATCCCTAAAAAATTGTATATTGAAATTTACGAACATATCAGATATTCGATTTCATTTCATCATCGATTTTTTTTTTTTTGAATTTCTGAAAAATAAAAACCAGTAACACTAATAATAATAATAATAATAATAATAATAATAATAATAATAATAATAATAATAATAATGGTAATAAAATTAATGATGATGATGATAATAAGAGTAGGAGTATAGTAGTAGTAGTAGTAATGAAGATAATAAAAATAATAGTCATGATAATACTAGTAGTAGTAGTAGTAGCAGCAGCAGCAGTTATGTTAATAGCAGTAATAACATGATGATGATGGTGATGACGATAATCACCATCATCATGATCATCATCATCATGAACATCGTCAGTAGCAACAGTAACAACCACAATAAAACAAAACCTCATCATCAACAACAACAACAACAGTAGTAGTAGTAGTAGTAGTAGTAGTAGTAGTAGTAGTAGTAGTAGTAGTAGTAGTAGTAACAACAAGAACACCAACAACAACAACAACAACAACAACAACAACAACAATAATAATAATAATAATAATAATAATAATAATAATAATAATAATAATAATAATAAAAAATAATAATAGATATTCTTAACGGAAATAAAAGTTGTTCGGTTATCGAT
>NC_068981.1:61835983-61837286 GCF_001194135.2 Octopus bimaculoides
GAGAGAGAGAGAGAGAGAGAGAGAGAGAGAGAGAGAGAGAGAGAGAGAGAAAGAGAAAGAGAGACAGAGAGCCAGAGAAGTAATAGACCTGATGTTGAGAAATGTTAGCATGCTTAAATGATATCGTCTCTAATAGTTTAGAGATTATAGAGGGATTTAGGTTATAAAGGATTAAACATATCCGAGTTAATTCCAAATAAAACTTAAATAAAAATTGCGTTGTAATAAAATTCGATGGAAAACAAAACAAGTTTAGAAACAACAAGGATATATTGAGGCCAGAATTTGAAAAGAAATGGTAAAATATCGAAATATGAAATATAGAAATGTCTTCAAAAAATTATGAAGAATGCATTTACATCTAAGATTACTAGTTTGATTTCAAACCCAAAGGCAAAAATTCTACTGTATATTGGAATAAACCACTGAAGTAGAAATTAGTAAAAGAAAAGCTGACATAATAATAATAATAATAATGATAATAATAATGATAATAATGATAATAATAATAATAATGATAATAATAATAATAATAATAATAATAATAATAATAATAATAATAATAATAATAATAATAATAGAAAGTGCAATGACAACAACAAGACATGCTGCGCTTAGAAAAGTAAGAATAAAATCAGAAAGCAGGAACGATACAAGAAAATTCTAAATTGGAAAGGCGCTGGAAAGATTGTTATTAAATTGGTAAGTTTGTGAATCTGTGTAATTGTTACCTGCTAAATTCCTGCAGTAAAATTTGGTGCGTTTCCTTGCAATATACACGTTGTGACAGCTGCATCCCATCACACACGCCCGACACCCTCAGCAGCGCCGACGCTGACGCCGACCCCCGTCTCCGCCGCCACCGCCATCATTACACTCTACTCTATCATCATCGCCGGTACCGCCCCCCCGCGCACCAATATCACCGCCAACAATGCTAAAAGTACAATACACTTACTACCACCACCATCACCACCACTATGTTACCACCACCGCCACAATATCCATCACCACCACCACCAATAACAACAACAACAAGAACAACACTATCTCCACCATCACCACCATTGCCACCACTATCGGCAAGAACAACACCCCACCCCTTACCACCATGAATGTCACCACCCCAGCCACATCTACAGCAACTCTGTCCCCAAGCTGTCACTACCCATCACCACTATCAACACTGGCACCACTACTACCGTTTATAGCACCACCGCCACCACCGCCATCACGACAACGACGACGAAGAAGACCACGCCGACCGACGACCATCACCACCTAAACCGCCGCCGCCGCCGCC
>NC_068981.1:61837303-61837941 GCF_001194135.2 Octopus bimaculoides
CACCACCACCACCACCACCAAGAAATGATTATTAGTTGGTTTCTTTCACCAACGCCGACACCACACTGAGAAAATTTTGTGCAATTAACAGTAGATGAGCCATAGCTGAGTCCCATGCATTCAAAGACACAACACTGTTCAGAGGTGAAGAATATTGCAGTGAGTTTGGAGATTCTCTTGAGTCAAAGAGCAGTACCGGATTACAGTAGCTTTGAGATGTATGTCTTGACTGTTTCGAGATTTCCTGAGTACAAGAATGAGTGAGATAAGATAATGCAAAGACTCACAGCCTAGCTTTAGTTACATAACCAGGTGCGCTTTACACTGCAGTCAGAACCAAAATATGGTCTCATGCTCATCCAGCACACCTCCTTTCCTCCTTCCCCTTCTTTCTCGGAATATATAAACAGACAGAAGATATCTGGACTTTCCTTCAGAATGACTCAAACTAATAGGTGTGTCTTCTCGAATAGGCGTTCTACCAAAGTTCCAGTTAGACCAGCAGTTGAAGCTGTGGTTGTGTGATTGTCGTGTTCAGAAACGGCTATAGGTGGCATCCCTTTTAGTCATAGTACAAAATGGTAAAGATAGAGATATGCATGCATATATATATATATATATATATATATATATATATA
>NC_068981.1:61838028-61838623 GCF_001194135.2 Octopus bimaculoides
TATATATATATATATATCATAAGGTTTTTAAACTTTTAAATTTTCATATTCAAAAGAGACAGAGACTTCAAATTCGATTATATATATATGGCAGATTTCAAATTCATTGTTGTTGGTGGTGTAGTTGTGGTTGTTGTCCTTGTATTATGGTGTTGTTGTTGTTGTTGTTGTAAATATTAGCATCGTTGTTGTTATTTTTATTGTTTCCACCTGTCGTTTCTGTTGCTTTATATATATATCCCACAATGCACTCTACGTTTAGTCCATCAATGATAAGAAGGTACGATATATATATATATATATATCCGTACAGGCCCATACATACATGCATACATACACACATACATACATACATACATACACACATGCATACATACGTACGTACGTACGTAAGTACATAAATGCATACATATATACATACATACATGGATGCATACGAACATACATGCATATATGCATACATGAATACATGCATACATACATATACATCCATGCATACATACATATACATATATGGATACACATATACATACATGTATAGATGCATACATACGTATTTATAAATACATATACATGTAGAAAGTGAATGGATGAT
>NC_068981.1:61838948-61840107 GCF_001194135.2 Octopus bimaculoides
TATATATATATATATATATATATATATATGTATGTATGTATATATATGTTTGTATATATATATTTATATATATATATGTATACATATACAGACAGGGAGAGGGATGTATATGTGCTCCTTCCTATTCCTCTACTCCCTCCACAGAATTGTACCACCAATTATTTTGCTTGGTTCTTTCTTTCTTTCTTTCTTTCTTTCTTTATTTCTTTCTTTCTTTCTTTCTTTCTTTCTTCACTGGCGTTCGTAGTTTCCATTGAAACCAAACCACGTGTTTCTGCGTGAACACACACACACATATACACATACATAGACACACGCGCGCGCACACACACACACGCATATATATATATATATATACATACGCATATATATACATATATACATAAATACATACACACACATATATCTATATCTATCTATCTAAATACGTATATACATATATATGTATATATACATATATGCAAATAGATATATATATATACACATACAGAAAGAGGGGGAAGGGAGAGAGAGGGAAAGAGACATGCATTTATATGTGCCCAATATTATGTATGTAAAAGCATCCAGAGGCAACCACACTCGCTGGATCTCACCAAAGAATCGACAAAAGCCATGCTATATCATTATTTTCCATTTCAATACAAGCAATACGCAGTGTTTTGTAAATAATATTTCACAAATATTACATTTTTCTAATGTCATCCATCCTTTTATTCTATAGACCAGAATTTCTCTGGGGTTACGTATCGATTAGATATAGATGTACATACAAGCACACCCACCCGAACCACACGCACACACACATAGAAAAGCATATGCATACATACATTTATACTAATATGTATGTTTGAATATATATATCTATGCATATATATGTGTGTGTGTGTGTGTGTGAGCGTTTGTATAAATATATGTAAACAAAAATATATTTGCATATTTATATAAACATACAAACACATATATAGTATGTTTATTTCTTTTTATTCCTCAACATGGTTTAAAGCTGAATTTACATGTGAATATATATATATACATACATACATACATACATATATATATATATATATATATATGTGTGTGTGTGTGTGTGTGTGTGTGTGTGTGTGTGTGTGTGTGTGTGTGTGGGTGGGTGTATGTATATGTAAATGTATGTATGTAT
>NC_068981.1:61840641-61841850 GCF_001194135.2 Octopus bimaculoides
TATATATATATATATATATATGTATTCATGTATGTATTTATGTATGTATGAATAAATGCATTTATGTATACACTCATAGATATTCACATACGCGTGTATAAACACATGCCTGTATGTGAAGTAAATAGAATATGTTCATAATTCTATAAGGATGAAAAATTTGAAAACAAAACCAATCGCACATACACATGAAGCACATGCGCACACGGATTCACACACGTATACACGCGGGGGCTCACATGTATTTTACATACATGAATATATTGATACAAATAAATGTATTTAAATGTATATAAATTTAGCATACAAGTGTTTTTGCATATATATATGGCATAATGTGTATGAAATATTTTCGAGAAAGGCCCAAACCCACGCATCTCGAGAGATGGGTGTGACCGATAATATTGATCGAAATATTTCCCTATTACTTAGTTTATCGACCCAGAAAGGATGAGATTTACAGCCGCAATTGGTGGAATTTGAACTTTTGAATGTGAAAAGAGATAAGCCAAACGGAAAGAAAGATGGCGTCAATACTGTCATTTTATCGCCCTTAACGGATGTGCGTTTTACAATGAACATCTTTGTCAGTGTTGCTGCTGTTGTTGTTATTTTTGTTTGTGGATCACATCCAGCGATAAAGAAAGGACCCTTCTTCGTTAATTACTGACAACGCAGCTTTATCAGAATATGTGTGTTTCAAATCTAAAAGTTTTGATTTCAAGTCCTATGGATAATCTTTTTTTTTATTTTCTCTTTCTACTCTTGTAAACATTAATTCTAATAAATACAGATTATTGGTTATTTGGTGCCGTTAAGTATTACCTTACCTTATATAGAATCATTTTACATCTCCCCCTCTCTCTCTCATTGGTTATTACTAATACAGAACCAGTTCTTATACAATTACAATCAATAATTTACCTCCTCTACCTCCTCTACCTTCACTCCCTTCCATTTTTCTCTTTGCCATCAGCTTACTACTACTACTACTACTACTACTACTACTACTACTACTGCTGCTGCTGCTGCTGCTGCTGCTGCTTCTCTCATTAACTGTATGGATGTTGTTAATACTTGGAGGCAACAAGATTTGGAAAACACGACGCAGATTATCAGCTGGTTCGCAGATAAGCCTGTCCTGTTGATTGTCATTTATCTTCAGACGACGGAAATCATTTAAAAAATTCCGCATCTACCTATTCGTAT
>NC_068981.1:61842776-61843900 GCF_001194135.2 Octopus bimaculoides
GGGTGGGGGTGGTTATTTGTGAGGGTGGGAGCGACGGGACTGTGTGTCGCCGACGTTGTCTGACAGTGAAACCGACCGAGGTCGTGCTAATGGCTTCGTATATTCTGTGGCGAATGTTTAAACTTTCCCTGGCGGCAGAACGACTAAACAGAGGCCGTTGAGAGTCAGCCTGATCAAAGCTAGGGTTACATCAATAGCACCTTATCATAACTAATGCTGTTTGGAGATGATTTAGGTAATATCTTCCGGGTATTCTATATAACTCAGATAACTTAGATAGGCTTCGTACAGTACAGGCCGAGGCCATGTCTAACTTAATAGCGCCACCTGGTGAGGTTTTTTAGATCGTGATTCACACCGCAGTCATAGATGGGACAACATGGCCAACTCTAGCAAAGAGTTATTATTGTTGGAGACATATATGTATAACTGTCATCTCCATATTTGTAGGGACTCTGGGATCATTAACAACCAGGTTTGACAAATTTGTTTGAGACTTTGAGATTGACATGAATTAGTAGATGCTCAGAAAACAGCCCTATTGTGGACAGCGAGGATTTCGAGGGTGGTACTTGGATGTCAAGTATCGTAGAATTAGACCCTGTAAAGAGAGAGAGAGAGGGGAAAAAAAAAGAGAGAGAGAGAGAGAGAGAGAGAGAGAGAGAGAGAGAGAGATAATGAGAGAGAGAGATAATGAGAGAGAGAGAGAGAGAGAGAGAGAGATATGCATATACATGTATATGAATGCATACATACATATATATAATTTGTAAAACTTACCAAGGAGAATGGAATGAACACCTCGTATTATTGAATACGTCTACAATTGTTTCAACGAGACTTTACAAGTTTATTGCTGGAAGATTATTAAATAAAATGCGAAATAATTCAGGGAAATCAAGGCAATCCCTGCAAAAGTCTGACGATTCGATATTTTCCAGCTTTCATTTAACGTATTATTTCGTATAACGTACCATTATTTTCCAATAACGATCAAATGGAACAATCGTAGAGTCAATGGAACTATTAACCCATTTCATTTTCCTTATTAATGATTATATAAACTCTACGGATATTTACGGACTTTCAGCTATATCATCAGTCGATATTATATATATATATAT
>NC_068981.1:61845219-61845802 GCF_001194135.2 Octopus bimaculoides
CATCATCATCATCATCATCATCATCATCATCATCATCATCATCATCATCATCATCATCATCATCATCATCATCATCATCATCATCATCATCATCATCATCATCATCATTCTGACCGTTACGTGAGAACAGACAGACCTACGTTACAGTGTTGTCTTCAGACAGTGATGATATCAATTACAGTTCTTCTTCCTGGTTCAGCCAGTTGACTGTGTGTTACTGCTGCTATGGTGGTGGCGGTGGTGGTGGTCGATTCGTCAGTTGAGGAAAAGAATTTGTCCGTTGATGCACAAACGAGCGCCCACACATACGCACTCACAGAGACACACATGATGAAAAACATGGATGTATGTATATACATATATATATATATATTATTCTTTAACTTGTTTCAGTTATTTTGACTGCGGCCAGGCTGGAGCACCGCCTTTAGTCGAACAAATCGACCCCAGGACTTAATCTTTGTAATTCTAGTACTTATTCTATCGGTCTCGTTTTCCGAACTGCTAATTTACGATGACGTAAACACACCAACATCGGAGGTCAAGTGATGGTAGTGGTGGTGGTGGTGGTGGTGGTGGTGGT
>NC_068981.1:61846016-61847670 GCF_001194135.2 Octopus bimaculoides
CACACACGCACACCTGTTCGCTTTCCACTCATTTACTTATTTACTTATCGAAGCGATGTGTTACGTAATAAGGCACCAAAAGAGACTGGCTCACCCCAGACGCAATAAAAAATATTTTAAGGCACGAATTCACATAAAGAGAATTGCAAACCACATACAACAACGAACTAATATTTATGAATTAAAAAGGCGGCGACCTGGCAGTAACAACCCCGGGCGAAAGGTTTGGCGGTATTTCGTCTGTTTTTACATTCTGAGTTCAAATTCCGCTGAGGCCGATTTTGTCTTTCAACCTTTCAGGGTCGATAAATTACGTACCAGTTGCGTACTGGTGTCGATCTCATCGACTGACACCGACTCCGAAAATTTCGTGCCTTGTGCCTACAGTAGAAAAAATATTTATGAATTAATTTGAAATAATGATGTCTAAGGGAGATAACTCTTTTAAAAAATCTATAGATTTAATTCCCTTGGATAATTTTTTTTTTCTTTCTTAAAATTGGGATTTAGGAAATAAAATTTGGACGTCACCTTTGATGGTCTTGTATTTCTTACCACACAGTCACGCCTTTTCCTTATGCTCACTCCTGGGACAGAACTGCTGTACTACACACAAACATCTTAAATTGCATTTTTACAAAAGTCAACTCGACGTATTGACATAGTCTCACTCCCAAGCACACTCCAGAATCCAGTGACCACATAACTACTGTATCCTCTGTCTCTCCGTCTCCGTCTCTGTCTCTCTCTCTCTCTCCCACTTTCTCTCCTTGTCATTTTTACTTTCCTTCCAAAAGCTATCACTCCTCAGACTTGAATAGTCTCCAGCCGCCTCATCTGACAAATAACCAACTCCCTCGTCCAACCTTTTCTCTTCACCCATGTCATCTCTAATGCGCTTCTATCGCCCTCCCTGGTGAAGCTGCTCCAAGAAAGGTGCCGCCTTCTACGATCCGAACAGGATTACAGGAGCACAAAGAAAGCTTGAGCTGTGCTAGTCCAGAGCCAACTTCTCGCCTTCTTTCCCAGCAGCCCACCGGTGACCGACCTGCAACAAAACCTTCCAAGTATGAATTGAATTGATTGAACACAGCTGGACACATCATGCCCACCTTCAGCCATGCGCTACTCTGAGTCTTCATCGACAATGATCAACGAACTAATAACAACTATAACCCCGCTTTCTTTCTCTACGATTCTTGTTTCCCAGGATGGAATGTTTTTGGTCTTATTCATATATTTTGTTCTGCTTTATTTGTTTCTTTTTTTCTGAGGTTATCGTTTTGCAACCGCCATGATATCGATCTCAACAGTTCCTGGGCGACTGTTAAGGAAATAGGGGGAGACAAAAAGATGTGTTATTTCTTTACTACCCACAAGTGGCTACACACAGACGGGACAAACAAGGACATACAAACGGATTAAGTCGATTATACCGACCCCAGTATGTAACTGGTACTTATTTAATCGACCCCGAAAGGATGAAAGGCAAAGTCGATCTCGGCGGAATTTGAACTCAGAACGTAGCGGCAGACGAAATATCGCTAAGCATTTTTTTCTCGGCGGGCTAACGTTTCTGCCAGCTCGCCGCCTACAAAAAGATGTGTGTAGTGGTTTGCGATCTATCCTGGCGAATATATATATATATATATGC
>NC_068981.1:61847770-61852328 GCF_001194135.2 Octopus bimaculoides
ATATATATATATATATATATATATACGACGAACTTCTTTCCGTTTCCATCAATCAAGTTCACTCACAAGGCTTTCGCGAGCTGTGTCTCGCAGTGGAATTGAGCCCGGAACCATGCAGTTAAGAAACAAACTTGTTACCTTACCGTCCTTATGTTACCGATTACCAAATGAATCTACAGTCACAGGAATTCGAGTCTTTTATTGTAATATATGATTTTATGTTTTATAGTTTTTTTCTCTGTATTCCAAACGCTGTGTATCGAGGACTACATCGTTCAATGTTCCCTCGTCCTCTCAAGACTGTAGTGTCTGATGTAAAGGGGCGTGGCTTAGTGGTATTCGGCATCAGTTTGTTTCCTGGCGTCACGTCTTGTCCTTGAGCAAGACACTTTATTTCACATAGATCCGATCCACTCTGCTTCCAAAAATGTGTACGACCTGAATTTCAAAGAACCAGCATTGTCACATACGGTACGCGTGTCTGTGAGTCGACTCAGCTACTTGCCCGTCAATTTCCTGTTGTTCGGATCAACTCGAACGATCATCGTCGTAACCCACGGAGGACCAATTGGAGTGTGATTCGAGAATAATTTGGTTGCTATTTCTGACAACTCAATCAGTCTCGTGGAGTCTCATGGAGTCTCGTAGAGTCTTTGTTGTTCGATCATACATGTTACAGTTAATGGCTTGTAATATTTAGCCCTGGGACGGCCGAGATCTTCATTCATGGTTAAATCCGTTCCAGTCATGACAACCCACTTTTAAAGATTATGCAGAATTACGTTATGAAATGGAGTTCAACATAGCCTGAGTTCAACATATGTAGGTTGTAAGGAAGATTTGGCTGCTATTTCTGGCATGAAGAGAGAAACTTAGAAGGTAAACTCATTTGCGTCGATAACAATCTTTAACGTAAGTATCCCACTACAAAAAAAGTATGTTGCAAGTTATCTCCCCTAAATTGCAAGGGAAATAACTCTGAAAGATATGAGTAAGAGTAACCTTTCGTGATAGCGTTTTGCACACACGCAACACGCCCTTACGCAAATCCATATCTTTGTAAGTACAGTAATCCCTCGACTATCGCTGGTATTACGTTCTATATGTATGTGTGCATGTATGTATCTGTTTGTGTGTGTGTGTGTGTGTGTGTGTGGATGTTGTATGTATGTATGTATGTATGTATGCATATATATAGGTATGTGTTTGTTTCTATGTATGGATGTACCTATGTATGTGTGTGTGTGTGTGTGTATGAATGAGTTTGTGTGTATGTATATATGTATGTATGCAAGCATGCATGTATGTATGTGTATGTATGTATGTATGTACGTATTTATGTCTGTGTGTATGTATGCATATATGTATGTGTATGTATAAGTATGTGTGCGTGTCTGTATGTGTGCGTGCGTGTGTGCGTGTCTGTATGTGTGTGTGTGTTTTTGTGTGTGTGTGTGCGCGTGGCCTAGATGTCAGGTCGTTGCGTTGCACACACCGTTGTGGCTTCGACTCCTCGACTGAACGGTGCGCTGTGCTCTTGAGCAAGGCACTTTACTTCATGTCGCCGCCGGCCACTCGGCTGTAGATGTTGACTTGCTCGCCGAGACAGTGGCTTGGCATCTTTCCAATGCGAAAACCACGCAAAGCGAACTGTGAGTAGCGGTGTATAACCGCATCTGATAGTCTGGTCGATCACGTGATAAATATATGTGTGTGTGTATGTGCACTACCGAGCGCAGCTCTGTTCCTTGGGTATGTGCTGTGGTTTGTGTGTGATGCTGTGTTTTACGTTATATATACTTGTTAGTATTGGTGTTTTTATGTATTGATCTAAATGTCTAAATACCGAAGGCACCAACTATAATGAGAATTGTTTCTGTTTTTAGATTCCACATTCGAGTTACCTCTATTTCCAGGTCTTTGTATTTTGAAAGATTCTCCATTTCTTTTAGAGAAACGTTGTCATCTGTTGGTATTGATACATCGATTAAAAAGCGTTTTTTTTTCTTGATGATCTTTGACAACTATATCCGGCGTATTGGCCTTAATTTCTCTATCTGTGTGTATTGGCATATCCCATAGTATGGTTGCCTTCTCATTTTCTGTAACCTTTTCTGGCGTGTGTTTATACCATCTTTTTACTGTTGTTATTCCATAAAGTTGGCATAGCTTCCAGTGTATATATAAGTTCCAACTCTGTCGTGTCTGTGTATATATTCGTTTTTAACCAGGAGTGGGCAGCCAGAGATAATATGGTTTATTGGTTCTTGTCCATTTCCACATATTCTGCAGTCACTTGTTATGTTTCGTTTCATAATATATTTTTGGTCATTTCTGGCGAGGAGGCTTTGGTCTTGTGCTGCAATTAAAAATCTTTCAGTCTCTGCTTTGAGTCCTGAGCTTCTCAGCCATTGCTGGGATTTTGCTTTGTCTATTTCTTTTGCTTTTAGTTTAACCCAGTATTTGCCATGAAAGGGCTTTTCTTGCCATCGTTTCATCATGATCCGTTGCTGTTCCAGTTTTAGTTTGGATTTCAGTTGTCTGTGGTGTTCTGGTTTGCTACATTTTGCTCATCATCATACATTTTTACGGTCTGTGTTTGTTGTCTTTGGTTGTTTAATTTGCTTTTGTTGGAAATATTACGTCTGTCTGTTATTATTATTATTATTATTATTATTATTATTATTATTATTATTGTTATTATTATCATTATTATTTATTCTTCTTATGTAAGGTTTTGCTGTAACTCCTGGAGTCTTGCATGAGTAGAGGGCAGCTTACTGTACCGTGCAGCTTACAGTACCGTGCTATTTACGGTACCATGCTATTTCTTCTTTTCAAACATCTAACACTTTCTTAATTATTCTGACCTTGCCAAGGAGGCAAAACTTTTGTAACGCTTCTAGTGTGCAAACTTTTCCGATTTCCTTTGTATTCCACTTGATACCTTTTCATACTGTCCCGTGGGAGCAACAAAATTTGGTACCATGTTCGCCTTCTTAGTTTTTCATAGACGGGCTATTTCGTACTTAAGACGATTTTATATATCTATATTTTCGCCTTCTTTCTTGATTATTCGTGAGTCAACAGGGCAGGAAACATCAACTATATAGCATATATAGTACACCTTGATCCGGTCCGTTATACTCTAATACCTGATCTATTTGGATTGGGAATTCCCAGAGCATTTTTGCTAGCCTCCGACTCTGCCACTCTCTGCATTTTGTGCTGATACCACGTCTTGGCACTTTTTGAACCCCACTTTGCCGTTTCCAATGTAGCACTCGTCAGAACTTTTAGTGGTTTTGAGCAAGTCCAGGGCATTCATTCGTGATATGGGCAATGGTCTCTTTCACTTTGTCATGGATGCTGCACACAGGAGACTATTTTTCATTCCAAAGGTTGACACTGCAATTCTTTGTCAAAGCTGGTAGTATAGTGCTCTCATTTCTTTATATTGCAGTGCTTATTTTCTTCAAGCAATCCTACCTACGTTTTCCAGGAACTTCAGTTGTGGATACAAGTTATTATTATTATAATCAAGCACCAAACTGTCTGAATCGTTAGCACGCCGGGCAACAACATGTTCATATCTCCTGCAGACTAACCATTATTATAATTATTACTATTATTAATATTAGTATTATTACTATTATGATAACCTAAGGCAGCGAGTTCGCAGACTCGTTAGAACACTGGGCAAAATATTTCGCAGAATTTCGTCCGCACCTACAGTCCGAATACAAGTCCTGCCAGGGTGGATTTTGCCTTTTGAGGCCGATAAAATAAGAACCAATGAAACACTGGAGTCGATCTAATCGAATGGTTCCCGCCTCAAACTTTTCAGGCGTTTTGCCTTTAATAAAAATGATTATTATTATTTTTAAAAAAATAAATAAAATATGGTCCGTTGTCTTCTGCTGAACCGGCGTCATCCATTGACCGTAGGGTCACAGTAGGTCCTCATCTCATGGAGAGTACACGTCGTAAAATGTGTGCTGAACCTAGCAATACAATTTTCTGAAGTGCTCCCACGTTAACACGCAAGGGAGTTTGTTGAGCTGTTTATCAAGGCCCTTTTTAATTAGCCCTAACGCTGCAATCACCACTGGTGCTTTTCATTCCCCACATCTTGGTCACTTCTATTTCTAGGTCTTTGTACTTGAATAACTTCTCAAATTCTTTAACGGACACATTTCTCTCTGATAGTACTATCACATCTATCATTAGGCTAATGATGCGCAGACATGCGCTGAGACTGCGGCATCTCTGGAACTTCATTGACGACGGTGAACAGGTGTGGGCGCCGTTTGTGAGGCACGCCTTCCCGCAGCTCGTCTCACTCACCGAACTGCAAACATGCATCAGGAAGAGACCGAAACTGGGCGAATGGCACCGCGAGTGTCGCCAAGCTCTACAACAGCTCTGCCGTCCGGGATCAACCTTGTGCAACTTCCAAACGACCAATGCGTTCTATAGAGGACTAGTGGAGGGGAGGTCTGACGACACTCTCGGGGCAGACCTGGGTGTCGACGAGAAATTCTTAACCCGCCTTTTC
>NC_068981.1:61853030-61860017 GCF_001194135.2 Octopus bimaculoides
CCCCCCCAAAAAGCTCTACTTTGTAATTTGTCCATTTTCTGTATTTAGCCCTGTGTGGCTATAATAAAAAGATATCATTAAGCTATTCTTATTCTTCCCATCATTGATGATTATATCGGCCTGTTTCCTTGACTTCTTTATCGGTGTTGATTGACATGTCCCAGAGTACTGTTACATCATCTTTTACGGTCACAGTTTCAGGTTTATGCTGGTACCATCTCTCTGAAGTTGGAAGCTGGTAGTGTTTACATATCTTCCAATGGATATATTGCGCTACTCTATCGTTTCTATGAATATATTCGGTTTTTGCAAGCACTGTGCATCCAGTTAAGACTTGGTCCATTGTTTCATCCTGCTCATGACACATTCTGCATTTCGGCCCAGTGCCATCGTTCATTATTTTGTTGTGGTAAGCCCTGGTTGCCAAGCGTTGATCTTGTGCTGCTATGATAAAACCTTCTATTCCAGCCTTCAGTCCTGAGCTCTTCAATCATACAAGAGTGTCTCGTTTTTCTACGTCTGGTTTGTTCACTCTACATGGGTATCGGCCATGCATCGGTTTTTCTAGCCATTCTTCTATGCTCTCCTTCTGGACTTGTTTTTTCATCTCTTCCTTAACTCTTTTAGCAAACCGGATTACTTTCTCAGTCGCCTTCATCCTGTTGGGTGGTTCATTCGAGCCATGGTTATTAGTTTTCTGGTCTTGGAATCTAGCTTCTTTATTTCGCTCGTTTGCCAGTTGATAATGTTGAAACTGTAAGCTACGATTGGTACTGCAAGAGTGTAAATGGCATCTATTTTGTTTGCAGCGTTGGGTTCAGTCTTTGTTACTAACCGTACTCTCCAGTATTACTCTTCTCTAATTTTCTCTTACATTGCTGAATGTTTTGTGCCGTTACTTTCGTCTATGCCAAGGTATTTATATGCTTCTTCTCGGTCTAGTGCTTGGAGTCTTGCTTCTGTATCTACGTGGATATCTGCAGAACATGCCAGTTTGCCTCTTATGGCATTTCTCCAATCCAAACTGCATCCTGATATCAACAATGAACTTTTTAACCGTAGCAAGTAGACCTTCTTGTTCGTCATTTTTTGAGTACATTTTCAGATCATCCATGCAGAAGAGATGACTGCATTTTTTCTTCTTGATCTCATATCCATACCCGGTTTTGTTGAGCATGGTACTTAATGGTGCCAGTGCCAAGTAGAATATTAAGGGTGACAACGAGTCCCCTTGGAAGATGCCACTTTTGATTTTGATTGGTCTGCTTGTTATTGATCCGCTTGAATAGTTCAGCGTCAACGTAGTTTCCTAGGTATTCATGTTGTATTTCATAAACTTGATGATATTTGGAGATACTTTGTATACTTTCATCACTTTTAGAATCCATGAGTGAAGTACACTATCGAACCTCTTTTTATAGTCGATCCATGATGTGCTCAGGTTCGTTTTCCTGGTTTTGCAGTCTTCAAGGATCATATTCTTTATCAGCAATTGGTCCTTGCATCCGTAGCTTCCTCTTTGACAACCTTTTTGTTCTAGTGGTAGTAGGTTGTTTTCTTCTAGAAATGTGTATATTCTCTCAATGATTACAGATGTTAATATTATATACATTGTTGGTAGACAGGTGACTGGTCTATAGTTCTTTGGGTTTTCTGTGTCATTTGTTTTTAGTAATAGGATATGTCACTCCCTGTGTCAACTAGTCTGGGTTATTTTCTGCGTTTTTCATGACTTCGCTGTATGCTCATGACATATCTCAATATATACCAACTACTTGTCTGATCCAGAAGTTTTATACTCCATCTATTCCCGGTGACTTCCAATTGCTGGCCTTTCTCAAGGCCAGGGTGACCTCTTCCTTTTGAATACCTTCCTATTTCTGTACTTCTTTATTTTCCAGGAGTGTCTCTTGTTCCTTAATCCATTCTGAATCTTCGTTATGTTGTTTTTCATTTTCCCATATCGTACTCCAGAAATGTTCCATGTCCTCTTTCTTTGGAGGTTGCTCAACATCCATTTGCTGCTTACCGAGTTCCCTCTAAAATTTCTTTCCATCTTTAAAAAAAAAATGTTTTGTCTAAATTGTTTGCTTCTCTTTATATATCGTGACAGACATTGTGCCTTTCCTTGGAATTTTTGCTTTAGGATTTCTTTTGCTTCAGGTATTTCATTCTTTTGTCTGATCCCCTGCTTTTTGCATATTTTCCTGACTTTTCTTTGGTTGACCTAGTTTCCGTTACTTATTTCGGTCAGTATTGATAGGTCGCCTCTCGTGCATTGTATATCCTTTTCTAAGTTTCCTTTCCATTTTGGTTGCCTTTTCTTCTGTTGAACAGTTTTCTTTTTTAGTTTTATGCCTTTTGCTTCAGTAATAGCTGCAGCTGTAGCATATGTTAGTTGGTTTAGCAATGTTATATTTAGTGATTCCATTGTTGTTGATTTTATCTCATCTATTACATTATTGCCAATGTTAATCGACTGCTTCAGTTTCTTATCCATACTGACTTTTGGTAGGGGCTCTCTGTCTGTGGTGTCTTGTGATTTTACCTCTTCCCATTTTCTCTGTAGTTCTTTTTTAGTTCCAAATATTTCTCCCTGTCAATGTCAGTTTCGTGCTGTTGGTTATTTTACAGGTTCTTCTATCTCCTTACCCACAGAGGGCTCCTCAAATAATCCTCTTCTTGGTTTTCGGTAGTCCCTATTTCTATTTCATTTGTGTTTGGTGTTATACGGTGGAATCTGTTCACTTTTTCTTTTATTTCTTCCATCTCAGTGCCTGTGAGCCTCTTGTTTTAATGATATCTCTTCGGACATTCCCTAGGCTGAGGTTTTCATCGGTTAAGTTGCCCACAGTTGCCCGGGTGTGGGTAGAGTTCGAATCAGTAACCAACTTTTCGCTCCAAGCCTGACTACTCACTAGGGGGCGCGCTCCTTGTTGACCCGCGAGACGAGCGATGCGGTATGGGTTGTTTTTATTGACTTTATCCATTATTGGTTAACTACTGGGTATATTCATGGTGATTGGCCATACACTGATTGAGTACCTGAGTGTTCCCTATGCGTATCACACACATTGCTGGTTCTGCCTTCAAGGCCGTTGTCCATCTGACTCTATGGGTCACCCGCCTTCTTCGCGGTTTCAGACTTCATGCACTTAAGGGAAGGTTTTCCTTCAGCCACAATAGGAGTCTAACTGCCGTTGCCCCTCACTTAGTTTAGCACCACATTCTTTCTTTATTTTCTCTTTCGTTTGTGTGTGTTGTATCCTATCTAGTTCATTGATTCGTAAATATTTGTATGGCTGGCTTTGGTCTAATTCTCTTATTTCATTGGCTTTATCTAGTGTTGCTCCTCTTAACTAGTTTTCCTCTTTTCAGAGTTGCATTGGCACACTTTTCTAATCCAAATTTAATATCTATTACCTTGGTAAATCCATGTACTGTCTGTAGTAGTGTTTCCAGCTCTTTATCATTTCTAGCATATAATTTTAGGTCATCCATATATAAAAGGTGGCTGATTGTTTTGCCGTAACATTTGTATCCGCATCCAGTTCTATTTAGCAATTCAGTTAAAGGTGTGATTGCCAGGCAGAGCAGGAGTGGAGAGAGCGTGTCTCCCTGGAATATTATTATTATTATTATTATTATTATTATTATTATTATTATTATTATTATTATTATTATTATTATTATTATTATTATTATTATTATTATTATTATTATTATTATTATTATTATTATTAACACAGTGTTGATAAAATGCAGCGGAGTCTTTAGACATGTGTCAAGTCACAACATGGACCTCATACAGATAGTATTTTCTTTAGCATGTGCGCTTTGCCTATTAAGGCTGCTTTTTGCAAGATATCAACCTTGCATGAGATTTCCAGTTGCCTTAAGCAGTTTTGAAATTTCAATGAGATTGAGCCCAATGCTCCGATCACCACTGGCATCAGTTTTACATTATCCTCTCGCTTTCAGTGCAGTTTTGCCATTTCTACTTTCAATTCGGAGAAATAGGTGATTTTTTTAGACCTCTTTACTCACAACATTCATGTCATTTGGTATGGCTACATCAATGATCTGACAGTATTTGTATCTCTTCGTCAATATGACAATATCCGGCCGACGGTGTTCGATTACACGATCCGTCTGAAAATCATAATCGCAGAGTATTTTTACTTTTTCATACTCCTGCATAACTTTACTTTGTACCTGCTCATACAAGTTCTCTGATACTTCATATTGGTATTTAGGGCATAACATCAATGTAGATACACACACAATTTATCGTGGCGGCGCTTGTATTGTCTTTTTGCGCAAGGCTCTCACATCCACATACCTAGACGGGTCACATTTTCCACACTCGTTCCGCAGAGACTGAATTTCTTGGTTTCAGGAGTTACTTCACTGAATTGGTAGCGAGAGCCTAGTCTTGTGTAGCAATGATCAGGCTTTCGGTGGTTCGCATGAAATCACCTCGCTTATAATTATTATTATTATTATTATTATTATTATTATTATTATTATTATTATTATTATTATTATTATTATTACTATTATTATTATTCAGTAGTCTTATTTTTATAACGTGCGTTCACTTCACTACCGAGCGCAGCTCTGTGTGCCTTGGGTATGTGCTGTGGTTTGATGTGCTGCTCTTATGGTTACTGTATTAAAAGTGTTTTACGTAGCATGTGTGCAGTGTCTAGTAGTGCTATTTTCTGTACGTTATATACAAATATATTTGTAAGCTCTGGTGTTTTTGTTATGTATTTGTCTGAATATTTTTTTATCATACCTAAGGCCCCTACTATGATAGGAATTCTTTCTGTTTCTAGACTCCGCATTCGAGTTACCTCTATTTCCAGGTGACGACGATGAGGATGATGATGATGATGATGATGATGATGATGATGATGATAATGATGATGTTGATGACGATGATGATGATTATCATGATCATCATGATCATCATCATGATCATCATCATCATCATCATCATCATCATCATCATTGTCATGTTTACCTTTTTTTAACGTCTTCCATAAACGTTTGTTTTTCAGTTTTTCTCGTGATGCATGCTGACTTGCCATATACGAGGAAGTAGAATTTTATATTACATGGAACTTTCTTTGATGTAAAATCATGTTAAGTTAAGCTTCTTTTTTTTTTTTTGTATTTTCTGTGAACAATTTTTCCTCTTGAATGGTGATGTTTAACATGGTAGTTAGTACGCTTTATGTAATTTACAATTTCTTGGTAAAACCTATTTGTATCTGTCCTTTGTTATACGGTAGTATATAGATATCGATTGAATAGAATATGCTTCGTGGTATTTGCTTAATTTTATTGGAATTTCATATTTTCACTAGTCTCATTTGTATAAGATATGTTTATTGATTCAACACACAAAAACAAATCATGCAGATTTTTTTTTTTTTTTTTTTTTTTTTTTTGTACTTCATATAGAAATGGAATTTAAATTTCTTATGTCTGCAGTGACATTTAGTGAAATTTTCTCTACGCTTTTCATAATGAGAACTCATCCGATTTTGGTTATGTATTCGCTGATTTTTTTAACTCATGGTAAAGTAATGTTTGTATTTTCAGTTAATATGCTTTAGCTGATTTTATATTGTAACCTATTAAGATAACTTTTCCGTAGTATATATTTTGTAGAGAGTGATGTATCTCCATGACAATTTCTTATGATGGAATTCAATATGGATTTAGTGTGAGAAACCTCATATGAGTAAGAAAAACCTCATATTGTTCTAGTTTATTTTTCCTTGTGTGAATATATTCGAACTGTTTTCTGATATTATTTTTATAATTTTTATCATAGAATATTACTACATTCTACCACCTTCTATATATAACATTTCTATGTCAGATTCTGGGGGCTGCATCCCAAATCCTGTCATTATGTTTCTCGTTTTCCTGTGTATTTTGATTAGTTGATTTAGTGTCAAGTTAAGGATATTGTAGTTGTAACTTATAGCTGGGACAGCTAAAATGTTTATACCTACTATCTTGTGTATCGCATTGAGCTCTGTTTTAAGTAGTCTCTATCGTTTTTTTTTAAATTTCTCTCTCATGTGTGTGTGTTGTATCGTATCTAGTTCATTGATAGCTAAATATTTATATGTCTGGCTTTGGTTTAATTATCTTATTTCATTTGCTTTATCTAGTGCGATGTTGCTACTCTTAACTAGTTTTCCAATTTTCAAGGTTGTTTTGGCACATTTTTCTAAGCCAAATTTCATATTTATTTCTTTGATAAATCCATGTATTCTCTGTAGTAATGTTTCCAGCTGTTTATAATTTCTAGCGTACAGATTAGGTTGTCCATATATAAGAGGTGACTGATTGTTTTGCCGTAACATTTGTATCCACACCCAGTTCTGTTTAGCATGACGGATAAGGTGTCAATGCCAAGCAGAACAGGAGTGGAGAGAGCGTGTCTCCTTGGAATATTCTTCTTCTAATGCGGTTGGCTTTGGTTTTCATGAGTCCCTCTTTTGTATGGAGCTGTAGCTATTTATTCATAGAATGTCTTACGTATTTTTATAATTATTGGTGCTACCTTGTTCATGGCTAGTGTTTCGAGGATCCACATGTGGGGAATACTATCAAAAGCCTTTCGGTAGTCGATCCAGGCCGTTCTTCTTTCTGCGGCTGTCTTCAGTTATGGCTTTATTGATCATTAGTTGATCTTTACAGTCGTATGAGCCCTTGCAGAATCCCTTCTGCTCTTCTGGAAACAGGTTCTATTCTTCCAGATGCTTGCTCAATCTCTGCGATATTATTGCAGTAATAGCTTTGTAAATTGTAGGGAGACAAGTTTTAGGCCTATAGTTTTGAAGTTTTGCCGTTATTATTAGTATTCTCGTTATTATTGTTCTTCTTCTTCTTCTTCTTCTTCTTCTTCCTCTTCTTCTTCTTCTTCTTCTTCTTCTTCTTCTTCTTCTTCTTCTTCTTCTT
>NC_068981.1:61865026-61865446 GCF_001194135.2 Octopus bimaculoides
GTGATAGTGAGTCACCCTGGAAAATGCCACATGAAATTCTTACATCTCCAGCATTTAGAGATTCATTGTCATTGTTCAACGTCAGTGTGGTTCTCCATCATCTCATACTTACAGATAAAAAGTTTCGCAGAGTAGGAGCTATTTTATACATTTCCAGACATTTCCTAATCCAGCTATGTGGCAGGCTATCAAAGGCCTTTTAATAGTCTATTCAGGCTATTGACAAGTTTTTCTGTCGCTTGTGACAATCTTCTAGGATCATCTTATTGATGAGTAGCTGATCTTTACAACCATAAGATCCACGTTTACATCCCTTTTGCTCATTAGGGAATATGCTACTTTCTATTAAAAAACTATAGGTGTACTCGGTTAGGACAGATGTTAGCGTATTATACATTGTTGTTAAGCATGTTATGGGGC
>NC_068981.1:61867575-61875611 GCF_001194135.2 Octopus bimaculoides
GTGTATTCTTTTGTGTGTGTGTGTGTGTGTAGTTTTAAACTTATGAATGGTTCACTGTCTGTGTTTGTTCACAAAATGAAAATAAATAAAGAAGAAAAAAAAAGTTTTGGTTTTGCTTCGTGTGTGACATGTGTTTTCATATGCGTGAGAGTGTCCTGTGATTTTCACGTAGTTGTGTAAACATTAAGATGCATGTGTAGTCCTATGGGTATCAAAACGTATATATCATTGTGTACACGTTCGAGTGTATGCGTAATTATTCAATATATGTACTTACTATTTTGTTCCATTTCTTTTTTATATAGTTTGTAAACTTTCCGGTGTTGGTTTTGCGTGTGTGATCGCACGTGTTTAATTGAGACATCGTGCATAGGAGGACCTGTGCTTTGTATGGCAGTAAAATTTCATTTTTTAAGAATAAAAAATATTTTTTTTTAATTATCCTCGTTAAAAGACCGCTTCCTTCAAATCTTCCACCGGTTCTTTTGCCTAATTCCATCGATGTTATTGGATTAGATTTGTTTTTGTATAGAGAGCCCGGTGTAGCACATCCATGTTGTTATTCATCCCGGTGCTGTTTTTTTTTCTCCTTCTTCTTCTTCTTCTTCTTCTTCTTCTTCTTCTTCTTCTTCTTCTTATTATTATTATTATTATTATTATTATTATTATTATTATTATTATTATTATTATTATTATTATTATTATTGTTGTTGTTGTTGTTGTTGTTGTTGTTGTTGTTGTTGTTATTATTATTATTATCATTATTATTATTATTATTATTATTATTATTACGGTTGCTGTTGTTGTTGTTGTTGTTGTTGTTATTATTATTATTATTATTATTATTATTATTATTATTATTATTATTATTATTATTATTATGCGTTTAACATTTGCTTTGTTGACTCCAAGTCTGACTCAGAGACCTCAAGAGACAAGAAGTTATTATTATTGCTGCTGTTGTTTTAATTCTCAGAACATCCAGTCTTGTTTGTTCTGGTAGATTCTGTGAGAATTAACAGCGTCAGAGGTTTCATAACGTATCTTTCCGCACATCATAAGCTTTGATACTTGGTCGCTATTTATCGTAGAATACATTCGACATTCAAGTACCAATCACAATATCCTAGCTCTCCCCAACAGAGCAGATTTTGGGGCTTGTTCTGCTCTCATGTCAATTTCAATTCCTTTGACATATTTCTCTTCGTTGCTAGTGCTCCAGGTGCCCTTACAACCACTGGAATGACAGACACTCTCCATATAGTCCTCATACTTGCAATTTCGTCTTTTAGTAGTCTCTATTTTTCAATATCTTCTAGTTCTTTTTCACTTATGCGAACATATCTAGGTAGTGCAATATCTATGATCTTGGATTCCTTCTTTCCTTTATGTACCACAACAATATTTGGTCTTCCCGCCTCAATTAGGGAATCAGATTGGATTGTAAAATTCCACTGTATCTTATGGTCCTTGTTCTCGGTCACTCCTCCTGGTTCATGTTCGTAGCATTTCCGTACTCTGTTCGGGCAGTAATTTTCTTTATTTTGGGACTAAATGATCAAAAAACGGTGTTACTTATCCCAAAGTGGCTGACTACAAGTAAAACAATTCTTTGCCAAAGGCATCTCAACAAAGGCAATCTGGTGGACAATTACGGGCCTGTCACCTGCCTGACCCAGATGTGGAAGCTGATGACAGGAATAACATCTAATTATGTGTGTAACTTCCGGGAAATTTATGACAAACTAATTGAAGCGGCTGTTGTTTGTCAATCAAAATAACCCATGGTATTAGAACATACAGACATTATTGGCACAGAACAGTGGGAAGAAGTTTTAGCTTGATTTTTGCAACTATGAAGATTCCGCTCGCACATTCACAGCAAACAAGGCACAGGACCAGACTGTAGATCGTCTAGGTGTATTTTTACCCACTCCGATTTTTACACAAGCTCAGCTATACGTCGCTATGAGTAGAACAACAGGCTCCAGTAATTTGAAAATTAGTGTCGACCAAACAGAATATGCCGCCATCGTAATCTTGAAAAGCATCGTAACCATGAGTCCAGCCATTTGACCGTGAAACTTTATGTATTCAATGTCAATAATATTGAAGTAGGTGGTTTGCTATCGTGATCACTGAAAATCTACCAACTCCACCATAAATTGGAAATCTCTACTGCCACACATACAAAAGTTCGCTTCTAAAGAGAGATTTCGCTAGTGTCTAAATATTTTAGAAGAATAACTTTAGAAATCTGCTGGGATACCAAAAACACTAATTGAAGTATAGAAACACTAGCAACATTGTACTTCCTTAAGAAAATGAAGCTCCGAAGATTATTTGACAGTGATGATGAGAATGATGACTAAGATGTATCGAGGGTTTGAAAGAGGAGTATTTCGTTGTCTTTTATATTGCCTCTACTGATCTGTACCAGTGGTTAAGAGAATGTAATTATTCTGTGGCTATCGAATATTAAAGAATGTATTTCTCTAAATGTTTACTGCTTTATTTACTGGCTCTGGCGAATCATTTATACTAGTTACAAACAGCGCGATTCAAACAGAATATTCTCTTAAACATTATCATTTTATTTATGTGTCTAATATTTTATTAGCGCAGAAATTTCTACTAAGTCCAAGTCAAGAAATCACCAATTTTTTTAAATTAATATTCACATTTTATTGTACCCGTAACCGTAAGAGTATTGTTTTATGATCTTTATATCTGTCCACCTACGCACACAGACTCAGTCACATGAAAACACACTCACACACATATATATATATATATATATATATATATATATATATATGTGTATGTGTGTCTGTGCATGTGTATGTGTGCGTGTGTGTGTGCGTGTGTATGGGTGTGCGTGTGTGTGTGTGAGAGAGAGAGAGAGAAAGAGAGAGAGAGAGAGAGAGAGAGAGAGAGAGCGCACGTTCATGTATATACAGACAGAAGCAGATATAGAAACAGATAATCATTTTCGAGATAGTGGGTCTAAATGAATTTGGAAATTAGAAAATAAGTATAACCTAAAAACAAATAACTAAGATTATCATCGGCAACCAAAGTATATTCAAGTCTGAATATATGAAGTAACTTCCTGCTCTCATAAGAAGTATGTGGAAAACATTTCAAAAAGTTCAGAAACTTGAACGTTCCACGTTCAATGCTTAACTGCAATAAATTCGAGTGATTTCCACTAAATCTCTAGAAGCATCTATATGTTTGAATTCAATTCACAACTTCAGTATGTATGCATGTATATACACACGCGCGTACGCACACCCACACATAGATATGCTTATTTATACTGAATGCGTTGCTGCAGATTCGAATGTGAATACCGTACACGCTGTAGTATATCGTCACAAGAAATCAGATTCTACTTTAGAGCGAATGTTTTCATAAGATACTTGATTCACTAGTAACAAGTTTTTCTGGAACAACCGTTGTTACTATATCGTTGTATTTCTTTAGACAGTAGTTCTTCAGGAAACCTATCAATCTAACAAGAGCTGTTGCCCACGCTTACATCTTCAGCAAATAAAATTTTCGCTGATCTGTGTTCATATGCATTTTGAACAACGTGTATCAAATCAATAGCTTTCATGTATATTCTTAATACATTTGGATCGATTCGAAAATGAGTAGCCAAATTGGTGTATTTCGTCATCCATAGCATTACTTTTCTCAAAAGTTTGTTAGCATTTACTTTACTTAAAATACTTGAGTTTTCATTCCGTTCTTTCATTTCGTTCATTTCTAACTGAAGTAACATCAATTGATTTATGCATTCCAGTTAAAATATCAAGACTACATGTTGCTATTAGTATAGTTTTAAAATAGTTTGTGCATCGATCACAATTCATAATATGAAAAATTTATTCACGTATATGAATGTATGAGCTTAGTTAATTTCAAAGTCGTTCGCAAATCGAGAAACATTTTAGTCATGTGAAACCAACGGAAGAATCGTTTACGCAACAGGATACAGCTAAATTAGCGAAAAGTATTTATCATTTGGTAGCGCTTTCAGCTTGCTATCGCATGAACAATATTATATATAGCTGTACGCCTTCGCAATAGGGTCACTGTGCTAATTTCTAACTCGCGAAAATATCGTTATTTCAATTTATGATATTGTTTACCACCGTATTTGCTTAAGCTCAAAGATAATACTGAGGCAAACAACTTCATTAGTATATGAATCTCAATGGCTATTCAAATAGTAAAAATAATAAACTATTCCGCATAGCTTAAAAATATTCAAGTAAAATTACTTTCATATATGTCTTCATATTATATATTTACGGGCAAATTATCCAAGAAACGTAAAATGAACAAAGAAATTACTCGGAATCTCCATTAATATAAAACATAACAGTATTAAAATAAATTCAGAATACGTTTGAATTTTTCTGGAGCGTTTTGTATAACTGTTAGTGTTTTGAGTTTTTTACTAATTCAAACCACATAGCTTGTGTTTGTAAAAGTATGTGGTGTGTATAGACGTTTATGTACAAATGTGTGTGTGTGTGTGTGTGTGTGTGTGTGTGTGCGTGTGTGCGGTTAAAGCTGAATTAGCCGACAGAAGTCGTTTCATGTTGAAAGATTTGAAATGTATAATTAACAATTTCGTTAGCAGTTTATTAGAAAGAATTACACCCATGTTTTGTCGTTAGCTACCTCAACACCTCCTTTATAGGAGCCAGTGGCTATGGACATCATTAAGAGGAAGCACGTCTGGTTTCGGTTCCTACTACTCTACCGTTCTCGACGTGACGCACTCTCCCCTTTCGGAGGTGCCTTCAGCTCTGGTGTTGAGTGCATTTTTTAAATTTCTTTGGCCTTTTGTTCTTTGGTTTCTTCATTGTAGTTTCAATGAATGTCAGTGGGCGAATGACGTCCCTGCCAAATCCCGCTGTAAATACTGACCGGTAGTTTCCAGTAACCAGCGCCAGCTAGCTGTCACGTGATGCAATCTAAACTTCTACTGACTAATGGAGAGGAAGGGCACATAGTTTTGGCCTTCGTCCTCTCTATACCTACCTTCCATTAGAGTGGTGTTAGTTTCAGCTCCAGCACCCAGAGCCTACTAGGTACCAGGTGGTACAATCCTTCGAACTATGGAGAAGGTGAGCACGCAATAAACGAGATGGTTACCTTGGTCAACCTGCCAAACAGCAACTCTTTTTATGTGCCAGCCAGCCTCACCTAGCGACGCTATTTCCCATTTCGGGTCTTCTCGTTTCAGCCATGTATTGAAGTTGAAGCTGTCTTTGTTGACTGACTCCTCTATACTCCTTATTACATTTCTCAGCTCTAAGCTAAAAAACGCAAACCTTCTTTTAAATAACGTCGATATTTTCCTTTCAATGAAGCCTCTAGCCCCCACTGCCAGGTGGTAATATTTTACAGTCCACCCTGAGTTATAGGTAATGGATAAAGTTTTTTGAACGCAAATTTGGCTGTTAGTAATAAATATAAGTCCAAGAAATGAGATCGCAATTTCATTAATCATTCGGGATCCTATATCTTACCTGAAGCGTTTTGCAGTATGTAATTATTCTACTCGTAATGCCTGGCACAACCGGATTGAAGCATTTCGCTATGAAAATCATGTATGTTAAGCAAAGGCAAACATTTATAGAAAACACACAAATAGAATAATGTCATGTACAGAAATGAATGCCAGAGCACACGTACGAGCGAACAGCGTACGTGAAGTAAGAAGGGTTATTGAAGGTAATGTAATATTAACAACAATCACGGAAATGTAACAAATATCAACGAAATGCTTGTAGGAAGTGTGATTGCTAACGGCTACAGTTTCGAGTAGATGTGAAGGTTTGAGCAGCAGAAGCCTATGGGTTTTCCTGATCACATTGCATGCTGTATAGAATGGAGAAATAATAGACATATGCCCAATGGTAGTAGCATGGTGGGAAGCGCAGTCTTCGGCTGGGTTGTAGTGAAGTGCTTTAAAAGCCAACCGACTGACCGATGGTTTTGATGTGCCTCTACGCAGGGCCTTCATTGGTTTGAAGTCGCATTGTCCTCTCTTCATCCGTTACTGAAGCCCTTGCAGTGGACATTAAAGCAGCATTCAAAGTCTGAAAATTTGTGTGCGGTGCTGTTGACTCTTCAGCCCGTGCAGCAGCAAAAGTGTTAGCATTATGCATCCTTCGGGTGATGCACTGTGCTTGTGACACTGCAGCCCGTGCTGCATCAACGGTTTTAGCATTAAGTACCCTACGGGCTGTGCGTTGATGTAGTGACTGTGAGGCTCTCGTAGCAGCAATAGTTTCAGTATTACAGTTCTTTCGGGCTGTGCGAGTCTGTAGCCGTTGAATCTGAAGCGTTTTTGGCAAGATGCGGCAACCGGATAGCCCGTTGTTGATGTGACCCGGTAGCCCTTGCAGGTGAAGCATTGTTGGCAAGACGCGCCAATGGAATAGTCCTCATTGAGGTGACTTTGTAGCCCTGGCGTCAGAAACATTTACTGCATGAGGGGCTCGGTCAGTCACAAGATCTTCTTCAGTCTTGGAAGCCTTAACGGTTGCAGAGGTTGTCTGTGAGTTTATTGCACGGGCGGCGGCATCGTAGACAGCCTGCTGGGACAGTCTATGGGACTTCTGGTCTTGAGTTTCGTTATTCTGATATCCTTTGGCTTTGACGACAACGTGGGACAGTCTACCAATGCGAGCTCTCTCTCCTAGGTGACATATCAGGGTTATCTGCAGAGTGAAGGTAGAGCGGAGTTAAGCCTGAATGATATTTGTCGTATTATTGTTTACTGAGTAGTTTGAGAAAATTATCAGAATCACCTTAGGAAGTTTTGAAACATCTGAGCCCATGGGCAACTGGCTAAACGTTGTCTTAAAGCATTTAAAATTAATTAAATGTTGATTTATATTATATGGCTACCTCAAGGAAATGCTAACGTGCAACTATCGTCAGTTTGCAGTGAATGGGCATTGTAAAAACTGTATAACTGTAACAGTTTGGTATGAGCAAAGGCAGAGAATACATATAACATGGATTAATTTCTGAAGGCATTTAACAAATAATTAACCTCCTGAAGGAAGTGCTAATGTGCAAATATCGGCGTTTTGCATGGAATGAGTATTGTAAAAACTGTAGTAGAACACAAAGTTAAAGTAGCATAAGAGTAATATCCTTTGAATCAGCGATCGTTGGCATTTGTTATTTACCTATGGTAAGCTTTTTCCGTCCCGTACAGGTGGAATTACTCATTATGTGGAAAATTTGAAGAGTATACGACCATCTCCGGAACCTAAGTGATGTATGTTTCCACCGTCAATGAAATCGGAAGGAAAATACTAATTTCATAGGGGATCAAGGAAAGGCCTGTACACACACACACACACATCTTCCGTTTTATTATTATTGTTCAGTAGTTTTATTTTTATAACGTGCTTTCACTTCACTACCGAGCGCAGCTCTGTGCGCCTTGGGTATGTGCTGTGGTTTGCTGTGGTGCTCTTATGTTTACTGTATTGAAAGTGTTTTGCGTAGAATGTGTGCAGTACCCAGTAGTGCAATTTTCTGTATGTTATATATATTTGTAAGTCCTGGTGTTTTTCTTATGTATTTGTCTGAATATTTTTTTATTATACCTAATGCACCTACTATGATAGGAATTGTTTCTGTTTTTAGATTCCACATTCGAGTTATCTCTATTTCCAGGACTTTGTATTTTGAAAGTTTTTCCATTTCTTTTAGAGAAACGTTGTCATCTACTGGTATTGATACATCAATTAGAAAGCATTTTTTTTCTTCATGATCTTTGACAACTATATCTGGTCTATTTGCCTTAATTTCTTTATCTGTGTGTATTGGCATATCCCAGAGTATGGTTGCTTTCTCGTTTTTTGTGACATTTTCTGGCGTGTGTTTATAGCATCTTTTTTCTGTTGTTATTCCATAGTGTTGGCATAGCTTCCATTGTATATAGGTCCCAGCTCTGTCGTGTCTATTATTATTATTATTATTATTATTAT
>NC_068981.1:61875621-61878379 GCF_001194135.2 Octopus bimaculoides
TGTATATAGGTCCCAGCTCTGTCGTGTCTATTATTATTATTATTATTATTATTATTATTATTATTATTATTATTATTATTATTATTATTATTATTATTATTATTATCATTATTATTATTATTATTATTATTATTATTATTATTATCATTATTATTATATTGATACTTATAATAATTGAAAATCAACATGAACTACATTGAAGTCTTATCTGAAATATGACACACACATTTAACTGAAAACACCGAAAGAGGTAGGACATTGAGGAGAAAATAATTGAATATGAGTAAATATTTCTTTCATTTTTAGATACGTAGTATTCGTGTTTGTTAATGAGAATGTTTGTTCTATATCAACAAAGATTACTTTCTAGATTATATTTATATTCATGTTTCGCAAATATTTTATTTACTTATTTTCGTAGTCAATTGATGTTTCTTTATTTTGTTCGTTTTTATTGATTATTTAAAATACTAATTCGGATCAGAAATATTCTGATATCCCATTTAGGTCTCATAGTTCTTCCCCTTTATTGAATTTAAATTACTTACATTATACGTGATTTAATTAATGACATATTAATATTTTCTCAGCGGTGGACTATTCCATTACATTTAATGGAGGTCATTGTGCTTAAACTATTGATATGCTATAAGTGATCTGCATAGAAATATCTATGACTACGTATTTGTGACACGTCTATCAGAATATTAGAATAAATGATCAATCAAATGCCGTTAGGCAAAAGGATGATTCTTAAGAGCTACAACACCATAGAATCTATCTGCACTCACGTCATATATGGGGGGAAGATTTTTTAATAATTGCCACTCATCCCTTATTCCATTCAAACTGGCTTTAAAATAATGACCAAATATAATACCGATACTTATACAGTTTATACAGTCGGAGTTGAAATCGACACTAAATTATTTGAGACACGCCTTCTTACATGTGAACCGATACCTTCGTGACTTTAATGACGTCTTTCTAATCTGGTCACGCGTAGTCCAGTTATCGACACCATTATCCTCGATTCGCTGCTGAGTACCTTTGGTTTCGAAAATATCCGATACATTGACTCTGACACCATTAAACCAAGCTCAAGCATATGACTAGTGTCTTGTAGTAACCATAATGCCTCTCAAAACATTTCATGCTAACATGCATTGAATAGTTGAGAAATGTAGAGTGTGTGACTCGAAATTGTACCAACTGTTAGCAATTTTGTTTATACGTTGTGGTGACGAAAATGCGGAAGCAGCCTTTACAGATAGAACCAAGAGAGGTGGCTTGGAAATGAGGCCCCAAACTGTCACGCTCTATAGTATTATCCCATACTATTAGAAATCCAGGAACTAGAACATATTTGAGGAGTACCAATTATCTCTTCCTGTGATCGCATTTACTGAAACGTTCTGCCAACAAATGATTCGTATTTCCGAGGTTCAGCTTCTCTGGAACTCTTGTGCGCCTTCATTCACATAAAGGAACATAAACGAAATATGCAGCAACATTCTATAGACATTTTCCGTGACATAACGATGAAGTATCTCATTTCACAACGAATATTGTAGGGCAGATCATTCATTTCTGAAAACTTTTTGCCAGTGGAACTCAAATGCTGCTATCAGTTTTAAAATCCATAATATATTATCCACAGGTAAGGTGGCGAGTTGGAAAATCGTTTGCACGCCGTACAAAATGCTTAGCAGCATTTAGTCCGTCTTTACGTTCTGTATTTAAATCCACCGAAGTTGATTTGGGCCTTCATCCTTTTGTGGTCGTTAAAATATACATCAGTTAAGCACTGGGATTCCATCTAATCGACTTCTCTTCTTCGACAAAGTTGCTGGCCTTGTGCCCAAAATTTGAAATCAGTATATTATCCCGAGTTAAAATTGTATTGAGGAAAATGCTGATATTTCACATTTGAAAATATTGCATCAGATATCTTTGCTTTATTCTTGTAGAAAACTCCAAAAAATAGACTTTTATTTATTCAGGGTGAATATAAAGAAAGGATAAGTAATCGGCTTCGAATATGCATCAGATTACTTGATACATGGTAGAGCAACGCATAAGTAGAAAGTATAGTGCTTGAAGAATATGCTTTATTTACAACGTACGACACATTTAAAAATTTTTTTTAATATTTTATATCTTAAACACTGTCTTTGACAATATCCAAATACAACCTAATGGATGCAAGTCAGCTGTAAATCAAAAAAGGTTACAGAATACAGCATTTTGCCATTTTGTTAATTGGTATATTTTTTATTTCATTCTTCTATAAGTAGAATGGTGGTAATGCTCAACACATTGTTGATATTTGTAGTTTGGATATTATGTTAGAAAGAAGTTTTGTGTGCATCATCTTTTAATTTTCTTTTTTTTTTATATGATGTCAAATGTAATAATGGATTGACACATGTGTATGTCATAAGAGCGTTAACTAAAAGCCAAGAGGACAATGCACGGCATTCTTGCTGTACATGCCAAAGAAGCTTTGAATCCACCACTATTATGTATTGCACTGTCCTTCATTTTACTTATACGGACACACGCACAGATATACATATATAAATTGATATATAAATATACATATTTATGTATACATACATGCTCACACACGGAGGCATATATATATATATATACACACACACACATACACATATTTATATATCTATATATATAAGGAGAGGGAAAGAGCAGTTAAAGCCAAACTCCAACGTGTTAAATGGGTGTTATTTTATATATA
>NC_068981.1:61878412-61880593 GCF_001194135.2 Octopus bimaculoides
TATATATATAAAGTGAAGTATATTGCCTTTAAATGTGGCTGACCCCTAGGGGTGGATGTTACTGTTGCTTTTAGTCCCAGGAGGACATCTCCTCCAGCTGGCTTATCGACACACTTCTGTGCAGTTACTGTTAATACCTCATTTAGAGAATTAACATTGCTTATATATATATATATATATGACTATATATATATATATATATATTGAAATCTATGATACAAATTTGACATGGGCGAGGGTTGTATTCTATCTTTTCTTGAGATTCACATTCAAACAGCTGGGTGGATTCGCTTGAAAAATGGCACACATGTGGTGACGGGTGCATAGATTAGAATGCCCTTTGTATTTATTTCCTAGGCTCCGTAGTTACCGAGAAAATTTATTAAAACAACCTGCGTGCGTGCGTGCGTGTGTATGAGTGTGTGTCACTGAAGCTATTCATACACACATACATACATACATACATACATAACTTCTCTCTCTGTCAATCACTCACACATTCACTTACTACAAAAACTGAATGTAAATATTTCAGTTATCTCTCTCTCTTTCTTTCTCTCTCTCTCATATACACACACACCATCAACATTACTCTCTCTGTCTCTTCACACACACTCACGAAGGCAACTCATATACACACCACACATTCTCTTTCGCACACCCCATCAAACATACACACACATTCTCACACAGACACACATACGCACACACACGCACGCACATCAATTCTTCCGTCTCACTCAACTTCAAAATAACTTCACGCATACAACCTGTCTCTGTCTCTATCGCTTCCACGCCGACTTCAAAAGATCCCCTTTTTTCCTCTACCACATATTAAAAAAATATTTTCAGTTGTTCGGGCATTGCTATTACAGACAAATTCACAACAATTCGACTCGAGAGATAAACACAAACCACTTCGTGCTGACTGCAAAACTCCCGCCAAGTCATTCGCAAAACACACACACGTCAATTTCATTTATCTTATTTCAGTTTCTGCTCTCTGATTAAACAAGCGTCAAATACAATAGCTCTCAGCTACATTTTGCTCTCTAAAAAGGTACGTGTCTATTTTTTTCTATAAGCGTATAACAATGCCTTATTCCATACTTCCACCGTTAGTTTTTATCGTCACGTTTCTTAAATTGGATACGTCTGCTATTAAGTTGCAGAACTGTGGTAGTACAGTTACAAATCATTTCTGCTTTACTTCTAATATACAATTTTCCCGTAAATTCTTACAGCTTCATTTTTTGGTGATTATTGAAATGTCCCACATTTTCTAACTGTTAAAGCAATTCTTAACGTCAGCTTCTTAATGCCTCTTCTATTTTTTCCTAGTCCCCATACTAACCGAGAAATTTGATTAAAACTTTCTCTAATGCAAATCTCCTCTTTGTTCCGCCATTAAAACAACCAGTTGCTCACACAGCAACAAGGGCACTAACAGGATGACAGTCAGCCAAAACTTTTGCTATGCTGTCTCTCTTCTTTCACCTCTATGTTGGGTTAATTATCTTCATCTTTAGTTAGAGTTTCTCATTCAAACTAGATAATACGCAGAATTGTCGCATTAGTACAGTAGGGTGTTTTGAGGGAGATTTGGCTGCTATTTCTACCAGGCCTACCTACCATGTAGAGGTCTGAACTTAATTTTCATTCACAGATTTGCATTTCAAAAATTAATCATAATCTTTTCCATAAATCAACTATCGTAGAATTTTTCTACCATGACCTCACATTTTCTATGTGTGTGTGTACCTACCATGATCTCACATTTTCTATGTATGTGTGTATACCTTAAAAGACGTGATTAGACAGAGGTCTAATAGAATAGTTCTCAGAAACAGACTACGCACAAATTCTTTCTTCACAACTTCTGAAGTTGCGAAGATATTTTTGAAAGACAACCCCCATCATTTTATCCCAAATTTGCTTATTAAAATCTTTTTTTTTATAAAAATCCCCGTTTTTGGATACGCAGGTTCGAGAAAATTGCCAAAAATCCGCATTGTGAAATTCTTTCCCCCAAAATTCTTCAATTTTGACTTTTTTCCCCAACACTAACCGTATAACTCTAGCCCTAACCTTAACCCTAACCCTATCTCTAAAGCCCTAACCTTAACCCTAACCCTAATACCTTAACCATCACCCAAATACCCTAACCCTAAAACCCTAACC
>NC_068981.1:61881089-61885429 GCF_001194135.2 Octopus bimaculoides
AGATATATATATATATATATATATATATGTATGTGTGTGTGTGTGTGTGTGTGTGTGTGTGTGTGTGTGTGTGTGTGTGTATATATATATTTATTTATTTATATATATATATATATATATACATATGTATGTATGTATGTATATGCATATGAGTAGGATTACATCAATTCTAAATACAATGAATATAGAAATATGATTATTGTTATTGACCGAGAGAGCAGCACATGCCATGAAAGTAATACTAAGGTACAATTATGTGAAGCCCATATACTCATGATCACTACTCGTCTGATAAGGGTAGCTCACGCACAGGCATCACAATCACATGTGCGCGACATGGTGATCTTATACCAAGATAAACAGCGCATGACCTTGCAGGTGGGGCCCAGTTAAAATTTTCTTCAGGTTGAGTAGCCCATCTCGCTCAAAAGGTCCCTGAATAAGGTTTATTTCAGGATGATGAACTAAACACCCACGTTTCAGATGTGGATGATTTAAACCCCAAAGAATTCCTCTAAACACATGGCTATGATGCTTCCCCACTACTTCTGGTCTGAATCATATATACACATATCGTTAGCCACAAAGGGACATGCTCAACTGGTTATGGTTAAACAAATGACAAGGAAATTTGTGTTATTGAGCAGAATATTTACGGTAGCTCATTTTAATACCAAGACAAAACAATATACATGACAACACTTCCAATTAGTTAAGATCACAAGACATGAGAGCCATTGTCTGGCATTGCATCAGAGCATGTATTATTATTATTATTATTATTATTATTATTATTATTATTATTATTATTATTATTATTATTATTATCATTACTATCTCTTTATCTCAAGTTTTGTTGGAGATTGTGGAGTTTTGTATGCGTAGTGGGCTTACTACCTGTGGCCTACGGTACCATCCTATTCGCTCTTTTAAGCTATCTAATACTCTCCTGGTTATTCTGGCCGTGCTAAGGGGGCAAACCTTTTGTAACATTTCTACTGAGCACTCTATTCCAATTACATTTATATTCCACTTGATGCCTTCCAATACTCTACCCAGGGACCCAACAATAATTAGCACTATCTTCACCTTCTTCATTTTCCATAGCCGGACTATTTCATACTTAAGAGGGTTGTATCTGTCTATCTTTTCGCTTTCCTTCTTGAATATGTGTGGGTCAAAGGGGAATGTAACATCAACTATATAGCATATGTGGTGCACCTTGACTACTGCCACTAGGTCCGTTCTGTTATAATCTAGCATCTGATCTGTTTGGTTAGGGAATTCCAGAGGATTTTGCTAGTCTCCGACTCTGCTACTCTCTGCGGTTTGTGCTTATACCATGTCTTGACACTCTCTAGTCCCCAGTCAGTTTTCGCATAATTTTGAATGTAGCATTTTCGCTGATAGGTCGTGTCACCACAATTTGCTTTCATTTGAGGCAAGACTGGAGCATTCATTCGTAATATGGGCAATGGTTTCATTCACATTATTGCAGATGCGACACAGCTGAAAGACCTATTCATTCACCAGCTTGACCAGACCTTCGTCTTGCACTACCGGTATAGTGCTCACTTTCTCCTTTTTTTAGGGTTCCTTTCATGATCCAATCCCGCTTACTTTTTTCAGCAACTTCAGTTGTGGCTACATGGAATTGATTGTATAGTCACTTCTACCATAGTTCTTTTTCATGTCCTTTTTGTACTTCTTCCTTTATTCTCCCTTTCGTCTCTGCTCTCAATACTCCCTCGTTCTTGACTGTCACTGGCAATGTTTCCGTACTGTGATCTAGGTATCTCATTAAGCTCTCGAGTTCGATATGCACGCAGTTTTCCATACTTATCAGTCCCTTTCCTCCATTCGCTCTCTTCATGTATACGCGATCAGTGTCTGCAAGTGGATGATGGGCTCCATGCATAGTTAGGAGCTTTCTTGACCTCCTGTCTAGATCCTTTCACTCCTCCTTTTTCCACTTCAGGATTCCAGCGCCATACCGAACTACTGCGCGCAAGTGCATTGCCGAAATTATGTTTCTGACATATAGCTTTGAAGCCAACATTTTTCGCACTCGCCGTAGGTACTCTCGTTTTGTCTTTTCCTTCATGTCGTGGTGTTTGATTCTATCTGCCTCAAGTAGTCCCATTTATCTATAGCTGGACTGAGATTGAATTACCTTCATCATTTCACCACTTGGCAACCATATGCCTTGTATCCTGTCAATGTTACCTCGTCTCATCACAATCGGAGCATATTTTGAGAGTTCACTTGAAAATCCTAGAAGCCTATCCGACCAAAAAGGAGAAATGCACTGGATCAACGATAGAATTCTTCATCTAATCGACCTAAGAGAATGTGAATCTCATCCCTGACTAGATCCATCTTTCTGGAGGCAGCATTATTCCAGTCATGGTGGATGGTAGGAAAGCAAAGTACCACATTTGCTTTTCGACTTATCATTTAAAATTTCTCTGTCCAAGATTGAATGAGGAAGAGAGATGGGCCCTCTCCTCTCTACACAAACAACAGCCCAACCACAACAATCACAACCACAATCATCACCACCACAACAACAACCACAACAACAACACTCACAAGCACAACTACCATCACAACAACAACAATCACAACAACCTCAACAACAGCAACATCAAAATACATAAAGTAAAGAGACTATCATTACAAACTACATGGCAATAAGTACAAAAAGTACATCATAACCCTCATAAACAATAGAAGATATTTTCATAGCCACAATCTCCCTACCTGCTCACATATAAAATCGTTGAAACAACACAACACTCATACACACACTTAAAAACCCACTTCGTACAGGATATCGGAGATTTCTGAGGGAATATCAAAAAGAGAATTCCTGGGGATTTGCTGCTGGAAACACGCCAAACCAACAGGAATGGCGGACAATTCACCCCTCCAAACAAAACTGAACAGGTTTCCTATTCTTTTCTTTTATTTTTCCAACAACATGGTGGTGCACAGAATAGGTAGCATGAATGTACGTGGCTTGGGTTCGTCTTGGAAACGGGGTCACCTGCTCAACGACCTCAGGTAACTGAATGTCGACGTGTTGGCTATTAGTGAAATCAAAATTTCCGACTCGCGGGACTTCCAATAAACTCCCGGTGACTATGAGGTGTACGCATCTCCAAGTCGTGCGGGAGTGGATGGTAGAGTTACCGGGATGGTTCGGAAAAAATCTGGTTCTTGCAACACGGGTGATCTTTCTGGATCCGGAAGGTAAGTCGGTGGTCCTGGGCATGACAGGCAGCGAAAGATATATTTTCAGGCTAGTTGGTGACTATGCTCCGACAGAAACTTTCCTGCTCTTTAATGTTAGTGGGGAAATGGAATGGAGTTTTTAGATGTAAGGTGGGATTTTGTAGAAAGGATTATTATTATTATTATTATTATTATTATTATTATTATTATTATTATTATTATTATTATTATTAGTAGTAGTAGTAGTAGTAGTAGTAGTAGTAGTAGTAGTAGTAGTAGTAGTAGTAGTAGTTGTAGTAGTAGTAGTAGTAGTTGCAATAATAGTATCATCCTCATCATCATCCTCATAAGGTTAATTATTATTATTACTATCATTGTTATTGTTGTTGATGATATTGTTATTTTTCCTTATCATAATTGTTATATATATGTTGCGTACTTCTCCGTGAAACCATTCATAAATATATTCTGAATAACGTTTATTACTTGTATATGTATATAAGATCTCTAAATTTGGATATATATTTGTCAGCATCCATTTGAATAGCATTGCCAATGCTATTATCATTAGGTAGCGGTGATTTCTGTTTCCGATATCCATATACATGTTTTGTTTCCGTTACTTCAAGATTATATTTCGATAAGTTGTATTAACACTTGTTGGAGTGTCGAATAAATGTCTTTCGGTGATTGTTTTCGCTTTGCAGTTTGGAGGTGATATCCTGCCGAGGTGAGCCGTCCCATTAAATCTTTCCTCGTTGATTATTAAAACAGGCGTCAGGTACTTTTCAATTCTTCTTTAACTTTCATATATATATTTTGGGTATTGTATATTTTATTTATTCTTGTAGTTTACATTGTATTATATTGTCCAATTTTATATTTTGCATTCATGTTTACCTTGGTATATACTGGTGTAGCATTCTCTGGTCTGTGGGGTGTGTTACAAATTCTCTGTGCAAGTAAGCATGCAAGATATAAGGCAATGCAGTACATAACTTTATATTTTTTCCGTTATTTATAATTGCATTTTATGGTTATAATATATGGCCACAGTCATTGGACTGAAACATATAAAAGAATAAATACATGTGTATATATAT
>NC_068981.1:61885439-61887431 GCF_001194135.2 Octopus bimaculoides
TGGGTGTTGTAAAATTCAACCGGTTTTTGCTATTTAAATTAGATTTTGAAGGGGCATTGTATAGTGATTAATTCGCATGATGAAGGAGTTTCACCATCTTGGCTGTTTGAAAAATAAGAAAGGGTTTAGAGAGTGAACTAAGGGAGGTAATGGGTGTCAAGAGGGATAACTCGTTCCTTAGGATAGTTTTTAAGGTTGTCAGATTTGAATATTGAGGTGTGGTTTATATTTTTGAATGAATAAGTTCTCTTTATTTAGTCGTTCTTGCACTGAAATTGAATCTTTGCACTGGTACAGGGGGAAGATAAGGAAATTCGGCATTTTATCACCTGCGCATCTGTCAATATGTCCGCTCAGTATTAATATCTATTTATATATACACACATATGCTTTTTCATATAATCTCATAATTCTTACTGCATATATAACCATCAATATATGTTGGGTTGAACGTTTAATCTACATACGAAGTAATACACATATTTTTATATTGGGTTGGCAACTAACTTCTCAGCATTTTTCTTAAATTAAACTTTTAAAAGGTTTAATAAAAAAACAACAACTAAGTAATCAATAATGCATTCACCCTTGTTGTTTACAACTTCTTCCCAACGTTCAACAAGATTTTCAATACCTCGTTGATAGAAATCACCCGATTCCGACTCGAAAATTTGATCCAACCAAGCCTCAATTCTGCATCAGTATTGAACGAAACTCCGCGCATAGCATTTCAAAGAGATCGAAAAAGGTGGAAATCCGTTGGTACCAAATGAGGAGGGTACGGTGGGTGAGTCAGCACTTCTCAGCCATGCATTTAAATGGCTTCTTCGGTCATATTAGCAATATGAGGGCAGGCGTTGTCATGCAGCAGAAGAACTCCATGCTGACGATTAGGTCTTTTCTCTTGAATAGCCCTGTTGAGTCGTTCCATCTGTTGAGCATAGAGTTCCGCGTTGACTGTTTGGTTCCGTTCAAGAAATTCGTAATGGATAATCCCTTCCCAGTCCCACCATACGTACAACATCGTTTTACGCGGATGAAGGTCTTGTTGCACGCACGGTGTCGCTTGCTTATCGAGGCTAAGCCATTCCTTAGGCTGCTTCATATTGATGTACAGGCACTATTTTTCGTCGCCAGTAACAATTCGGTAAAGAAATTGTTGCTTTTGTCCTTGAGTTGAGCGGTGACGAGCAAGCAAACCGGCGGAGATTGTGATTCGTTGATTTTTGTTGTTGTCACGTAAAGCTTGCGGAATCCATGCTCCATACTTCTGAACCTTTCCCATCGAGTGAAGATGCTTCTCTATAGCAGTGTGGGGGCATTCCATTTTCTCTGCCAGTTCCCTTGTTTGACGAGAATTTTCGTCCAAAAGTTGGTTTAATCGCTCTTCATTGAACTCAAATGAGGTCAATATTTCTAATTTTGAACTTGGCATAACAATCACGAGCGGTTCTTTCAGCTATGGTACACTCTCCATACACAGCACAAATGTCGCGAGCAGCTTTTGCGCCGTTAGAACCTTGATTAAAAGCAAACGGAGGTGTCGAAAATACCCGTTTTTCTTAACTTGACATTCCATTTTACTGATCTGAAAATAAACAAAAATTAACTAAACTTAACTTGAATAAAAACGAAACAAAATAGCTTACAAAATGATTCAAAAATAGAATTCTCGTAAAAAATAGTTTCCAAAATTTAAAAACGCAATAAATTCCAAAACATCAAAAAAAAAAATTGGGAACTTATTTGCCAACCCAATATATATATACAGACAGGAAAAAGACAGTATAATAAAGTAAAATTAAATATATATGCGTGTGTGAGTGTTTGTATATCAGTAAAGCTTAGTTTTTGAGTGTGTGTATGTTGCATCTATAGAAATCCACACCTTACAAGATAACAATCTGGGAGTCGCACCATTGGAATTCTGATGGTCGAAAATGCCCGGAATCGGCCATTTATTATTATTATTATTATTTTTTTTTTTTTTTT
>NC_068981.1:61887441-61891764 GCF_001194135.2 Octopus bimaculoides
AAGACATGAATTTTTGCATTAAAAATAATTTTAAACCATAACTTCTAACAATTTTCAAGTCGGAGCATTTGCAAACATGAGTTAAGTCCCATTCTAGCGACGGTGTAAAGTGAGAGAGTGACGTAATAGATTTTTTTTATTTCGTCTTTTTAGTGAGTGATACACAATATAAACGATATTCTCCGTTTCTCCAGAACTAATTTCCAAATTTGCTGAATCCGTTGCTCTACTCATAGCGACATATAGCTGGTCGTGCATGAACATGGGAGAGAGCAGAAGTTACCAGAGCAAAAATCCTAAGTGCTGACTGTAGACACGCTCCTTCGCAAACGAACAGCTATTATTTTGTAAACAACGTTACGAAACTGTTCATGTTTTCGAATTATATATATATATATATACGTATGTTTTTATTGATTAACAATTTTATATTTCAGGTTGTATATGTATCTGTTTAATCTGCCATTTACAAAAGAAGCCTTGGTATTGTGGCTGTATTGTAGGTTATTCTGAAGTGAACATAGTCAACGTAAAATTGCAGAAACCAATAGAGTGATTGTGAAATTCCCCACAGAAGGGAAGGAGTCCACCTCTCCTTGCCCAGATAAATCAGGGCCCTCTGACAGGACCCTTCTCTTTGCTAAGAGAAGTATGGTGGCTATTCCTCGTTGCAAGACCTCTGCGATATCAGTCCCAGAACAGCAGTCAGTTATGTCTATAGACTTGGTTACTATGGCACAGCAGTAAGAAGGAAGCCACACCTTCGACCATCGAACATCAAGCTGAGAGAAAAGACAGTGCAAGTGAGATGGTGGAGAGGCCACTAGTATTTTGGGACACTGTCATATTCTCTGATGAGTACAGATTTGCTCTATTCCCTAGGAGTGGTCGAGTGTGGGTCCGGAGAATCTTTGATCAAAACTTTGATGTGAAAAGAAAAGATTGCAGCCAACAATGAAACATGACAGCTGTTCTGTGATGGACGGGGGAGAATTTTGGAGTAATGGTTGATCAGAGCTGGTCGGGTGTGAGCGAAACATAAACTCAAATAAATATATCTCCACATTGCTGGCAATACTCCTTACAACTTTCTCCAGTGGTTAAATGATTAAAGAAGATTATTTATTGAATATGGGGCTCCTTGTCATATGGATAAAATGATCCAAAATTTGTTGGATGAGAATGGCATCCAAAAAGCTTTAATGGCTAAATCAGTCACCAGATATGAAACCTATTGAACACTTCTGGGACATATTGGATAGGGCACTTCATAGGAAAAGGGAAAAGCATCTTCAAAGTCATGTCTTTTGAAATTACTGCATGAAACTTGGTAAGAAATTCCACAGGATAATATACGTCCTCTGATCAGTAACATGCCTAATAGGGTCCTTGCGTTGAACATTGCAAAGGGCATGTCTACAAAATATTAAATATACAATTTTCTCTGTCATGGTCAATGCGACGATCACACGCTACACACCTTCCTTGTAAGCACTGTTGTAAATAGCAGAAGTGTAGTAGAACGTTAAAACTTCATGCGAAGGCACAGACATGCTTTATGCCAATATGGTGCTAAGCGGCTTTAGTCTGCGTGTTTTAGCTTCGCTACTTTGGCAACAGTCCCGATACTTATTGATCAGACCTCGTAACTATTAATAAATAATTTGAATGTAGAATTTCAGATTTAAATAATTTTTTTATGACTTTAAGTGTTTATTTACCCCTGCCGTGTCTGTGCATAAACGCAGCGCGTGCGCACACACACACACACACACACACACACACACACGCACATACACTCACACACACATATATATATACAGGGTGCGTAAGATATTTGAATACATATGTTAATTTTACTATAGCAGCATATTTATCAACTTAATATTTTCTATATTTCAGGATCACCATTCGCAGATCCTATGATCACACAAGAAATAGAGAGGCACGCAGTCATTGTCGCTATAAAGGCTGAACATAGCAATTTAGAAATAACACGATACAAATCTTATGCGATGAGAAAAGGTAATTTCATGTCAGAAACAGTGAAAGAAATAATGGCTTTTTACTGAAAAACGGTTTTGAGGATAAGAATAACCATATTGTTTCGTCATTTTATTCAATAAAGTATCCTTCAGCTTCAATAACGGATTCTAAGCGTGGTTTGAATCAGCTACATCCTAGGATCAAATGGTCTGTGTTCATATTGGACATTACTCTGACTATGAAGGCTTTTAAGGATTCTTTGGTGTTATGAAGGTGCTCATTAACCTCTTTCTCAACTACCCTCCATACATAATAATCTAATCGATTGAGATTTGGAGAGTTAGGAGGCCAAATTTTAGGGGTAACGGGGTTATAAAAAAATTCCGCCATCAATTCCTGCATTGGTGCCCAGTCTTCTGGAAACACATAAGGTCCGTTGCGTACTTTATCGATCCGTGGCTTAACCACTGTATTCAGAACATCTATGTAGTTTACTCGAAGACCTTGTGGAAAGAAGATTCATTTCTGTCAATCCCCAACACGATGACAGTTGCAGGAAATTTAGTGTCTGTACACAGCCATCTGTCATTTCTTCTGTTTAATTTCTGATCTTGATCAAATTTACGCATCCTGTACATATATTGTTGTATTTCAGGATGGTTATTTTCTTTGTTTTCTTTCTTTCTTTTCTTTTTTGGGGGGCAAATAAACACATGTACTATACATTCGTTCTTCATTCGTTTAATACTGTTCTTAATTTAACTCATGTTAAATGTTCGGGAATCTTTTGTCACACATCTGTAACCTCTTCAGCGAGACTTTTCGTCCTCATGTGTGTTCCCGCTTCTTTTAGTCCATTCTGTTCTTCTACAACGTGAATCCTTACATGCACATGTGTTTACGTCTGTATTTGTGTGTATGTATGTGTGTACATATGTGTGTATGTGCGTTCGTGTGCATACTTATGTCTATTTGCTTCGCATGTGTGCAATGTGTATATATATGAGATTATGCCATTTATATTGTTGTCATCGTTATAGTTGTTGTTATAGTAGTACCATGAGCGTCCCCCTCACCCCCTCACCTTCCCTGTTGCTACTGCTACTGTTCCTGATTCGGACATTTGATTCTCTTATCTCTCTGCATTCTGTTCTCTTTCTGTATTTGTGCTTTGACCCATGCTGTGCTAACATGGTATTTCTCGTTGCCGCAGCATAGAAGAGCGTATAGGCAATCACAGGTGAGGCTCAAAGAGAAGGGTCGACAGTGCTCTATCAAGATGGTTAAGCAGAGCATAGGGGCTCGGTTAATAACGTAGATGTTAAAATATTATCAACGTATAGAATTGACATGAAACATAGACAGATTACAGAGGCTACACACACAACAATAGACAGACCGTGCAACAATAGAAACATTAATGGAACAATAATACCCACCAGCACTACACAACGTAACACAACTAAAGAGAGAGGGGAAAACAGATACAAATGGGGTAATACACACACGATAGACAAATGTGCACATACTTCTAATAAATATAAGAAACAGAGATAAATAGATAACAGTATAAATAGAAAACAGTATAAAGGGCACGGATACTAACAACATAGGGAGCGAACCCATATACACACAAAAACGCACGTACAGTAACTTCACAAACAGCCACAACAGAATCAAGAACATGACCAACATCAATGAGAAGAGCAACAACGGCAACAACAACAGCTACCACGACGGCAGCAGCGTGGACGAACACGAACACAGAGAGAGAGAGAGAGAGAGAGAGAGAGATAAGAGAACGTAACAAAAGCCGGGCTCAAAGTAGCAGCGGCAACGCGGATGGGGATGGGGCTGAGCGGAGGTTGGTAGTGCTACGAAGAATAACGACGATAATGATGACAACAATATAAAAGGGAATAAGGCCATATATACACGAATCGGCACACATGCGAAACACATGGACATACGTCGAAACACGCACGCACACAGACATATTCATACACACACACATATACAGACTCAAGTGAATGCACGTATGAGTACAGATCGTAGAACAGAACGTACTAAGCGGAGCAGGAACACACACGAGGACGGAAAGTGCCACTGAAGAAGTCACAGATGTGTAACGAAAGATTTCCGGACAACGGACATGAGTTAGAATATGAACAGTAATAAACGATTGAAGAACGAATGTATAGTGTGTTTTCATTGGAAAGAAAAGAAAAACAAAGGTGAGCATCGCGAAATATAATACCTGTTTGAACTCATGGTTTCACATCAGGAATCGTGAAACATAAATTCATATATATATATATATATATATATATATATATA
>NC_068981.1:61891867-61897131 GCF_001194135.2 Octopus bimaculoides
ACACACACACACACACACACACACACACATATATATATATATATATATATACATTTCTTCCATACATTTTTGCTGTCTTTCAAAAAACAGAAATTTTTAATTACAATATGATAAATTTGAATATAATAAAATATATGCACACGTATACACGTCTAACATACATTCTTTCTATTTTTACAATACATATTAATATTAATATAGGCTAGGGCCAGCCGACATACGAGGTATCTTATGCTTCTTTACAGTTTATTCAAGATAGAAATATGTTCTTCTTATTAATATACAACAGAGTAACAATATAAATTTATTTCTCAGCGCATCAGTTTTAGAATTGTGTTAACAGTCTGTTCGTTCCTGGAAATATGCATTTTACGTTTCTGAGAAAAGTTACCAATTTCCAAGTGTTCATTAGGCATATAATTACCGATTTTTTCTCTCTTTTCTTCGATATTTATATTACTACAGTCATTTATTGTTTCTATGTTGGGTGTCCATTCCTGTTACAAGCATTAAGAATCCGAGCAGTTTTTCAGCATTTCAAAATTAAAATCCCCGAATACATATGGATATGTAGCTTTTCAGTTCTGCATAATGTTTCAAGAACTTTTTCTCTCCAGAAAAATGTATATTCACTTGCCTTGACGTTTTTGATTTCACATTTCAAAATCTTATAAACAATTTGCGTCACTCTTGTGTTAGATCTCATTAGTCCAAATATCTGATGAAGAGTTCATTGTTGATTTAACATTTTTTATGTCATTCTCTTGATGTTACTTTGTAGGAAAAAAATCTTCGTTATATATTTCTGAGAAACCTCTTCTACATATTCTGATCAATCTTTTTGTCTAACTTATATTTTCTTACAAATCTCCTTTCACTTGTTTGTGAGCAATCAAGCAGTAACCATCACGAAAGCTTTTCTTTAAAATCGTCTTTTCTCCTTTGAAGTATTTTATTGAAAAGCTTAACTTCATTCCCAAATTATTGATTTTGCCGTATATGTTTGGCCCTTTTTTCTCTGTCTCAACACCATACATGCCAACTGAGGATAAGCAGCACAATATACGAGGTCATTTATATGAGATATTCTCAACTTTGATTTCGTTAATAATTTTCCTCTTAATACATGGGATCTCGTTCTAAATCTGTTCCCTGTCTCGTTGAAATGATGAGGTAAGCTCGTATCTTCTTTTGCAATATACCTTACCATGAATACAATAATTATTGTTACTGCTCTGTTGGCCTGATTTATGATCTTTCTGACATTTCTTTTCAATTTTCTTGCCCGTCTATTCGTACTTTTCATCTTTTCCTCTTTGATGCGCTCTTCCATCCTGAAGAAACTCTATTGCTTTCTCAACGTATTTGATTGTTTTTATCTGAACGTCTTTGTTATGTGTGTGTGTGGAGGGGTACATAACAGTCTTTCTATCCATGTTTAGAGTATCGTTTTTCTGTATTCAACACTGATCCAAAATCTATTTTACATTATATACCTATCTACATGCACACAAACATACATACATACATACATACACTTATGAATTTTATATATATATATATATATATATATATATATATATATATTACTATTTCTTATATAACTTTAGAAATATATAATGCATTCTGCAATGTAGACAATTGTCACCACGACATCACATATTTTACATTGCCTTAAACCTGGCACATTATACTAAATAATAGGATCGGGAAGCTTGACATTAATCTTGAGCCTGTTACAGGATAGCATTCGCGAAATAGCATGAAATAACTCCACAAGTCATAGGTGAAATGATCATTAGGTCTGCAAGGCCAAGCAATCTCAGAGAAACACAGTTATTTGATGTGATCCATTTTCGAGGTAAAATACAGAGTTCAATATAGCAAACTTCAAAGGAGTACTGCATTTCTTTTATCTATATTTGAAGGTGTTTAAAATCTAAGGAAAGGAAAGGTTTTCATGTATTATGGTTCAGGGTCATCCACCGCTGATTAATGTACAGGATTGGAGGAATGTGAAGGCCATTTAATGATTAAGCAGTGATGCATACTAATTCAGTAATATTTTGGGCTTGAAAATTACTTTTATGTTGGAGGCACTGTCACGAAATGCGATTGTCGAAAATCGGAATACAGGAGCCCTAGCGCAGTATAAAGTTTTGCTTTCAATTACGTCACGGATTTTGAGGGCTTCGAAATATGGCATTTGTCCCTATTACTTGACAACATCATATTAAAACATCCTTCGATTTCCCGAGAAAAAATACTTCACTAATGCACAGTAATCGGTTGAGATAGGTTGATGATTTTGTCACAACAAAGTCGTGTTACACAGTCCTTCGTTTTGGGGAGGAATGTCGCCATACGTAGGTCATCTGAGACTCAAACACATATATGAAGCATTAAAGTGAAGAATCAGTTATCCGAGGGATTCAAATTGTCAAGTTCTTGATGAATTCGGTTTTAACTGTTTAAAAGATATCACCGAAGAACAGAACGTAATTCTAAGATCTTGAGTCATATACTAAGAAAATAACTTTAAATATATATTAAAAAGTATGCACCTTTTAATATCTTTTTCATATTTCAAGCAGCAGTTAAAATGCGAAAAGAGCTTTTAATCTCATAACTTCTCAGATTCTGAACTAATTTTATTGACACTGTGAGCCAAAAATGAATCTGTTGGCTTGTTCTGAAGGACTCTTGATCTGGGAATAATTTCCAGAAATCCTTGGCCTAGTGGTAAACGGGGCCAGAAGTGCCGGCAGAGAGGTGTAACAGTGATGCATTTCAGAATCCGCAAAACATGAAGATATTCTGTCAGAATATTGCTGACTTACGGAATAATTTCAAATAACTTTTATCAAGTGTAATGTAAATCTCGATAGCGACACGTCTACTGTTAATAATGTCCAAACTATTTCATTCAACCGGAAAACAAGTCTTACTGTGTTTGATGTCTATTGTAGAATACTTTCCTTTTTGCTTCAATTCACGATCCTACTGTTTCAAATGGTGTATCATCCTCCTCATCATCATCATCATCATCATCGTCGTCGTCGTCATCATCATCATCATCATCATCATTATCATCATCATCAACATCATTCTCGTCGTCCTCGACGTCATCATCATCTCCCCTCTTTACCTTTTATATATTACAGTCATTGAACGTCAGTTATGCTTGCAAATGTCCTTCAAGTTAATTTCGCCGAAGAAAATGTTTTCATTAGAGAATTTAGTCAAGTGATAAATGCGTTTTTCTCGAATTCCAAAATAATATGAAGTTTAAGGCGCAAATTTAATAGTAAAATCACAAAGACGCGCACAAACATAAATGCATACAAGCGCGCGCACACGCACAACCCTATAAATGAGTATGTATAGTATGTACCACATTAGGATTTTTTTTTGTGCACAAACTCTCTCCACAACCACCACTAAAATACGCAAACGAAATCAGACAAAAACGTGGTAATTGAATGCCTACCCTCTACATTTTCCAAATATCTGAAATGTATAACAGGGAAAAAATGACAGCAAATCATCCGTTAACTTATACTGAAAACTTTGAGGGACAGGCAATTGGATCAATGTGATATTCCGATACCTACGGTCTGGCAGCACCAAAAGAGACAAAATTGTACATGAAACGATTAAGTAGTTCAATCACGTAACAACTAGCAACTACCGTATCGACAAGATCTAAAGTGACAAAAGCAAAAAAAAAAAAAGTTAATCAGAAAATGAAGCAAACGGTGTTACAAGCAACGAACAATGAAAACAAAAAGTTTTGAAAATAACGTCATTGCAACACAAAAAAACAGAAAAAATCCAATAAGGCAGAGAGCAAGATACTCTCCACGAATTGTATCAGGAGACTAAGAAAGCTGCAAGAGCAACCAAATCTGAATCCCGTAAAATGAGTGCTATAGTAACTAACAGTTCAGGCTCGTCTGCATAGTCTTTCGAAAGAGAAATGAACATATGGAGTATAAACTGCAACAGGTAACAGATTTTTAGACTTCTCCTATGACCTCGACGAGGAAACTTTCTCTATGGCACCACTTGAGAAATTCCTGGCATGGAGCAAGCGATAAGATTATAGCCTCCCCAAGAACAAAAATTCTCGAACCTCGTGGTAAAGTTTAAAGCATTTAAAAAAAAAACCGATTTTGATTTAGCTTTGATGAAACTAGACAGTACAAACATATCTGATATTTACACCACGATTTTTTTACTTTTATACATTTGTTCCACTGGCATGAAATTAAGGGCATATGCTGAGAAACTTCGGATCACTCCACTTGAATGCTGTAGCCATTACTAAAACCTGTATTTCCGATTCATTCACAAACTTTGTGGACGATTACGAGGTCTACGTATTCTTTTGCGTACGTAATACAAGTGAGGTTTTCTACACGTATAAGAGCAGCATATCACGTTATACTAATTAACATATGATGGGTCCGTCGTCAGGTTCTGGGCTTTCAGTTGTCTACTTGACTGATTTCGTTTCCCAATTTTTTAGTCATATATTGTTAGGTCATATGGTTATCTACATATCTGAAGAGTACGTTCGATGTACAATGGCAGATATTTATAATTACAAGATTATAAATACCTTTATTTTTAGGTAGATACTGTTAGGTATTTTAGATGATAAATCAATTGGCACTCGTTTGCTCTTTCAGTATTTACATTATATATCTTAACCAGCGCTTCTAAGTAAATATTCACGGCACTTTTAATAATAGCCTTCTTTTCTATAACACAATTTGTGTTGTATGTATACATTACGCTATTCTTCCAATTTTATTTCTATAAAATCTTTAAATATATGTACAGTGACTTGATCGTAAATATAGTTTAGAAATATGAGATAATTCTTGCAATATTTTCATAAAATACTATTTTAATTAGGTTTACTTAAAAGGGTATTTAATATACCTTCGGATGGCGTTTTTTTTATTTTTGAAATAAAACCAATTAAGCCCTACTTTACAGTTTATGGCAAACTGTCAAAATGAACACATTAATTGAGAGATCACATTAATTATTAATTTCTTGTGGTGCTTTACTTAAAATATCGAGCAATATGCACGCTAATTTCAATTCGCACGTCTGTATACGGTCACTAGATATAATTACCTTTTATCAATTATATTTAATAATGCATTTTTCATTTTTCAGTTTATATATATATATGTGCGTTTGTGTGTGTGTGTGTGTGTGTGTGTGTGTGTGTGTGTGTGTGTGTGTGT
>NC_068981.1:61897550-61906665 GCF_001194135.2 Octopus bimaculoides
GGTGTTTGTATGTATGCTCACTGAGAAGAAGAGAGGTGTGTGTTAGTATATATGTATATTGAAAGATAGATGTTTATATGTGTATATTTATGCATCCAGGTATTCATATAAATAAATAACTATATGGATCTATGTACGTCTGCATTCATGCATGTTATATTCAATACAATCCCACAACGCTGGAAGATTAATCTAATCGAAAATCTTATTTATTAATTAAAAATACAAATAAAGATTGTTTCCATTTAAGTTTGCAACACATTTAATATCGATAATTCACCACTAGAAATTTTCATATTGGCTTGCAGAAGGGTCACCGTTATGTGCCAATATTGAACATAACAATTCGTTCATCATTTAAATTATAAATATTAAAAAAATATAAAAGTAGCTTAATATTTTTTTAATACAAAAAATAATGCAAATTTCTGGGAAAGATCTACTAACGATGATGATGATGATAATGATGATGATTGATGCTGACAGCGGTAACGACGACGTTATTACCGATTTTCCACTTCGTTACTGCATCGTTCTTATTTTCATTAACAAGGTCATTTTCTTTGGTTAGCTTGCTACAAACTTTCCCATTTCCACTCAGAGCAAACAGTGCATGTTTTATCTGACATTTTGTGTTTCGTTATACTGCATGAATGGTTGAAACATGTTCTTTAAGTCTTCATTTTCTTTTTACCAGAAAGTCGTATTTCCTAAAAGTTTACCAAAATGTTTAACAGTTTTTATTTCTCTGAACTCTTAACTATTGATTATTGCTTGTAGCTAAATTTCATATTAATATATAAATATGTTCTTATGGCTGTATTCTTATTATTGTTCTTATGGCTGTAAAAAGATATTTTATGATTATATATCTATATCTATATATCATGAATTATGTCAATCCCAGTTTCCTCACTTTTCATTTGAGTATTTTCAAAAATAAAATGTTGATATATATTAAGACAAAAAAATGTTCATTTTCCATTTTTCAGTCCGTTTCCGTTACATTTTTTCCTTCCGTAATATGTTCGAATATGCTCGAACCTGTTTTATAAGTAAATTTATGTTTTTAACAGTATCGAGTTTTTATACTGTAGTTATATTTGCGAACTTTTCTACACACTGACGAATATATATTAGTCATGCGTTATCTTTCTATAAAATATGTGTATCAATCTCGTTGTAAGAGATAATACCAGCAATGTAAATGAAAACTTTAAAATGTTATATTCAAGGAATTTCCTTACGAGCATTGCATCGATGGCAGGCGAATTGAAATGTTGTTGAATAAAATTCTATGGGAAATGAGAGAATTTAAGGAAAATGTAGTTTGACAGAAACACGAATGAAGCTGACAAGATGTGATATTCATTTCAGCTCACTTTATTTCTAGGATTTTATAGTTATATTTATCTATGAGAACATATGATGTGCACGATATGAAAGATGCCGGATGTCATCAGATCATTTGACCATTATGGTATAATAGAATAATGGTTAAAAATACAAATACTAGCCATATCAAAGAAGACTACTCTGAATAGCTTATACGGATACATATATATATATATATATATATATATATATATATATGGAAAAAAGTCAAGAAGAAGAAGAAGAAGAGGAAGAATGCGGGAGTGCCATGATAATTGTACGATAAATAGATAGATAGATAGATAGATAGATAGATAGATAGATAGATAGATATAAATAGGTAGGTAGATACATAAATAGAAAGATACATTGTCAGATATGTGTGTGTGTGTGTGTGTGTGTGTGTGTGTGTGTGCATGCCTAGTTTCGAATGGAAAGTGGTTGCTCTTAATGAAGGATGTATTTCATCTAAGCGTACACCAAATTAGCTCTATATCGATTAATTTTCATGGAATTTCTTAATTTGTGTTAGTATTAGTGCTTATTGGTGGTTCTTCTTCAAAACTAGTCATTTACACTACGGAAGTTCCAGTTGTCGTTATAGACTGTTTTCTTCTATCTGGTATAAGAGAATAGAATGTTGATAATATAATATAAATAAAATGGAGGGTCTGCATACAGAAATCAATCTATTTATATAATAGTCGATTTTATGTCGCCTACGCACGTTTCAATTTCTCACCTTCATTTATATTTTACAATTAACTTCAATGTAAAAATTTACATATATTCATTTACATCCTAAATTTATGGAGAATTCTTTTCAGACAGAAAAACAGAATGTGTATGTGTGTCTGTTTTTGTCAGCACGTGCGTCTTTGGAGTCCGTTCTAAAAATGGCTAGAGGTTAAACTGCTACCGTATCGGACCATGGGGAGTTGCAGTTCTGAAGGACTAGGTCATACAAATTTTCACCCTGAATGGAAACTAGATAGTCTTCTTTTAGGCCGGCTGCCAATCATCTCCCTACTTACTTGTGAAAAGAATAAGAAGTATATATATTATATATATACTTCTTATTCTTTTCACAAGTGAGTAGAGAGATGATTGGCAGCCGGCCTAAAAGAAGACTATCTGGTTTCCATTCAGGGTGAAAATTTGTATGACCTAGTCCTTCAGAACTGCAGCTCCCCATGGTCCGATACGGTAGCAGTTTAACCTTAGAACGGAATCCAAAGACGCACGTGCTGACAAGTAACCAAATCTATTTAGTTGTGAGAACTTCAATTTTTATTATTAGTGTATTTTAAATTTTGATTATTTAGATGTATTAGTCTTATTTATCGATAGTTTGGATTATTATAAACTATATTTGTATATAGATTATTTTGAGATGGTGAGAGTACATTTTCTTTTAAGATTTGTTCCTATGTCAATCATTCACGGAATGTTTATTTAGATATAATTCATTATTTAAAATTATATATCTATCTGGGAATAGAGTTACATAGCTTTCACTACCAGTCTGGTGCCATTATACAGGCTAGGTGGATCCATATTCCTGAGCAGCATGATTGGGATCCCTTTTTAAGTATTAAGTTGGCATCCAAGATGACTATAGAGAGTTGAAGAACTTGGTTGGAAAAACTTCCGCTTCTTCCTGATCAGTTACAGCGTCGATGGATTTGAAACATTTTACTTGTCCTGGAAACAGCTGCATGAGGTCCCAAACGATTTTGTCGACAGCGTCATTATGTGGAGCTAAGATTGCTCGCTCACATAGGCATTGACTGTTGCTAAAGTTTTGTGCAATGTTTGGAAGCACATGCATTTTGGGATCATTGACAGTTGGTACTACCTCATGACATGGTAGCTTGTGTTGCTGAATTTGGTGGACATAAGGTAGTTTCCCATTCCCTATGTTCAAACGCTGGCGGGAAAACAGCCCGCAGTTTGATTACCAAATAATCGGGCCCTAATATTAGCTGTCAGGTGCAGTTTGGTCACATGCCTCGACATGTACGATTGCTTCAGACAGACCTTTAGGTTTTGGATCACAGGAAGGGTTTGTCTGATACCCCCAGTCAAAACTACGGTGACACCACTCACGAGAGTCCTTTTCTCTCATATCTATTATGCTACGGCCAACAGCTTCAAATACTCCACGGTGAGACATGGTGCATGCATCTCAGACAATCAAGCATGTGTTCAGGCAAGATCTTGGCCCTTGCTGTCTTAGATATGTTGGAAATTGGAGTCTCTCTCCTAAGTAAATTTAAGGGAAGGGTGAAAGTAGAATGGGCTGTTCGACCACCTGTTAATTATCCAGTCACAATTAGGTTTATCAGCAACCAACCTTTGTGTGAAAATGTTGGTGTGAATGCGCGCGTGACTGGACCGTACGCAGAAATTTTGTTTCAGAAAATTACTTCTTACACATCTAGTTGTCAATTCATTAGATTAATCCCAACAAATCATTCCAAGTTTAGTCACTATCTCAGCACCTTTGTTTGTGTTTTTAATCCAAATTAATAAAAAATTTAACATACTTCCAAAATGGGACTTCATCCATGTGTATCCGCGTGCATATATGTGCAGGTGTCTGTGTTTGGGGGTGTAGGGGTGTGGAGTGTGGTTGTAGTGCGTAAAAAATATTTACGGAAATGCACTCGTAAAAATTGCATTAAAATATTTATATTTTTATATGCCACTTTTTCAATTCTCCGTATAAATGAGGGTAAAGTGTGTATCAAATGAAATTAAAATCCTGGATCAGTGACAAATCGATCAAATTCGTAAAGATTTAACGTTTTTAGTAACGACATATCCTCTTTTCTAATTAATTATTGAAAAAGAGAGAAAATTCCACCCTCACTTTTGGAAGAGAAATTAATTTTGGCGAACTAAACTCCCTTTTTCAATATCACAACTAAAAAGTACTTATTTTTACTTTAAGGAAAAGGGGTGGGGTCGTAGACATATGACGGAGAATTATTCAATGTCGTGTTTGCTTCTATCAAAATCATTTAACTTTAAAGCGAAAAAAAATACGACGTATACGGCAGGTATGTAAAACATATTTTTGTTTACTTTTTCTGTTCATTCGCATAAACTGTAGGAATTGTTGCGCACGTGAACGCACAAACAGAAATATTCCAGACATTTAGCTGTTATTTTTAGCAGTTCATTTTCAGTTCATTTTCTAATATTTTTATCTATTCTCTTCTATCTACTTACCCCCTCCACCCACCAGTATATTCTCAAAACTTCATTTACACTACAGGATGCGTTCATTTTATGAACAGATCATGGAATTAATGCCTGCACACTATCCATTTGAAATAACAATATATGAACTCCTATCGGAATTTACATACCATGGACAAGAAACCTCTTTACCCATTCTACACAGCACATTCCTTGGATAACGGAACAATAACTTTAACATCCAACATGTATTTTTATTTTCATATTTAATTTTTTTATTTTCATATTTCCCTTTATACATTCTGCATCTCCCCCTTTTCAAAATAACTTCTGTACTGAACTCTACTATTCCTTCTATTGAAATCCTCTTAACTCTTCTCTGATGACGGGATGTCATTTACGTCCCTGAAACAGCTGTAAGACCACATTTCTCTTTATAAATGTCTTTGAAATATTACATTGCCTTGGCCTTGTTATCTTATTTTATTTAACGTATACACGCTCACACACGACCCGCCTTAGACTCATCACTCATAACACTTCCGTAACACTTACATAGCCTTACCTGCCTTTTAGGGTCTTCTGGATACCAAAATCTGTCATATTATTGCTTCCTTGCTAATACAAGCACTCATTACAGGTAACGCTGAAATAATGGATAAACAATTGTTTGGCATTTCTCATAAGGACACCCCTATTCCTTCACAAAAAATTACCTCTTACTCTTACTCACCAAAACTAAGGACCTCATCCGAAGAATGCGGTGGAAAGCCTTCTTCCGTGACAACGGTAACAACAGGAGTGTCAATGACACCAACACATACAATCTTTGATTGTATAAAAATCCTCCCCAGAACTCCGACTCGCAAATTCGAAACAGATATACTTCTACTTCATATGATTAGGAACATTAAATTCTCTAACTATAAATCTCCTTTCCAAAAAAATATTCCAAACTATAAAACGGATTACTTCATTACTTAAATTGCACATCTCAAATAAAATGGAAAACATGTATCCTATTGCTATCGAGGAATACACCAAATTCATTAAGAAAGAACGCACAACACTCAGCACTCAATTTTATTAAATGGTAGAAGGATGGAAGGGTGGTGTCTTTAGATGTGTAGTTCAGTCTTGTCTTCTTAGAGAGATTATTTGGTGACAGATGTTGGTCCAGCTGCTGCTGATGATATAAACCAGTTGGTGAGGTGTGATATTGTAAAACGTTTCGCATAGTGTGGTGTCACTGAGGTGTTCGATAGCCAGTTTGTTGTAGGTAGGTTTGTCTATAATGCAGAATTCTTTCCCATTGTCTGACTGTAGGTAGATGAGGACTTTGTTTCTTAGGATTTTCAAGGTCAGGAATAGGGATTTAGTAAGGTTGCGTGATGGGGAAGGCGTTTATATATGTTAAGTGTGGATTGTTCAAGTCTAGCCAGTTTCATATTGAGTTCGGGATTGTAAGGGAGAGGGTGGAGTGGGTTATCTAGGTGGTAGACGGGAAATCTAAGTGTAGCGGAGGAGGAGGTAGAAGAAGAAGAAGAAGAAGAAGAAGAAGAAGAAGAAGAAGAAGAAGAAGAAGAAGAAGAAGAAGAAGAAGAAGAAGAAGAAGAAAGAGATGACGATGATGAGGAAGTCGGTGAAGATGACGATGAGGAAGATGTAGAGGTGGTGGAGGGGGTAGAGTACGTAGGAGTTAAAGGGATAGATGATGACGATGACGCTGAAGAAGACGGTAAAGATGGTGATGAAGAAGAATATGTAGAAATTGTACTTTGGCAACAATCGTCTATTTCTTGAAAATGGTGTCATAACCCCAAAATATTGATTACAAAGTAGGTCTACATTAATTGACATATTTCTTTTCTCGTGATTTTTCTGCAAATATTCAAATAAGGAAAAACCTTTTATCCTCTCCTTTGAAACACTCCTAAATTTGCCGTCCATTACATTTAATACCCCAAACATACTGTTCTCATTCATACTTATTTTTGAAGGGTTTGTAACATTTATTTTAAATTACTTTTTAACTTATCTTTATTGTTTGTTCTTGTGTTCAGATGGGGAAGGTTCAATATATGAATTTATGCATCTGGGTTGGGGTTTTTTCGGGTATGATGGCGGTGATATCTCCTGTATAGATGGATTATATCTGTCTAGCAAACTGTTGGTGCTTTGTGACTGGAATGTGAGTTTTTGATCATCTATGTTTACTGTTTTAAGACTGTGTATGCACTTTGTCTACTGATTTTTGAACATTTATGTGAGCGTAAGAAAGGGTGAATTTTTCTTTCTTTTCTTTATTTTTTCTCTTGACACTTGTCCATTGTCGCTGCTTTCGGCCGGCGTTGAATCTACTTGTGTGTCTCTCATAGGATGTACCCCTCTTTTGGCCTTCTTTGTTGTAGATGACTTCTAAAGATGACTTCTTCTCTTTTGGGATGTTCTCTTTTGCTAGGTTAGGCTTGTTAGTCAGTGGTACGTTGGTAGGTTTATCTTTTTCGATTCCAGTTGGTTCTTCCGTTTGTAATGGTTTGCTGGATGGAGGGCGTGATTCCGGCTGCATGTCTTGTGGGCACTTAGATTTTATGTCGCCCTTGTGTCCACAACCGAAGCACCTTGGGCTTCCCCCTTCTACGATAACCCTTAATTCTGCCTCAACCGTCAATATAATATATTCTGGAATTTCGTCCAGATATCTTTGAGTGACCAAGATTGACAATTCCAGGCCACGACCATGCTAGTTTTGCAATTGCATTCTGTAAGTTGAAATGAGACAGACCTTATCATTTTGATTGAACAATAAGGCTGCTATCAGCCGTGCATCGGGGAGTTCTGCAGGAATCCCCCCTGTTTTAATTGTGGAGGTTCTTCTTCCAAGTGAAGTCGGAAACAACACTAGTTCTTCCAGTTTTAAAGTTTTCGTTGAGTATCTTTTTGCTTCTTTTTCGGAAGCGAACCTCACCTCCACAGTGCCAAAACGCTTTCCTCTGTTGATATATTTTATATCCTATCATATTGGTTTCAAGCAACCTAAGATGGTATCCCTGGATGCCATCTCTATGCCAGTGCCAGGGTTTTATAAATTATAGCTTTCTACCTTACGTCTTCCACGGTGCTTTCTGGTAGAGACAACCTCACGTTCGAATTCTTTTTATGTACCACATTAAGCACCATTTCCTTAAATTTTTGCGAGAAATGCGTTACTTCACTGCTCTGCCTGACCCTGGCCGCGAAACTTCTCAATGTTGTTACTGATTAGAGCCTTCGTCTGACAGTCCATCCTACCTTCATCGTTACTCTCCAATGCTACCCGTTCAGGCGACTAATCGTATTGGCGGAGAATCGCATTGGCATTCCTCGGAATCTATGCTTCACAACAACTCAACCTTTAAAAAGGAGAATAAAATGTACAACACTGCCAAAGCAGGGAATGTGTCATATAACGCAGAAACAGTTCAAACAACTGGCAGTCCTAGAAGGCAAAGCCTACATCAGAGCAATAATACATAACAAGTACTTATCTTATGAAAAGGATCGTATAATTATTGCATTCCTTATTCCATGCCCTAGGTAGTGAAATACATTCGAGTGTATACATACGTCTGTAGACCAAAATTCTTCAAATTTTAAAGTATCTTACTTAACTAAACTGCATCTTCTATGAACTTTCTAGTTTTATCTCACACGCGATATTTCATATATAATTTGTCGTTATCTATTTTAAAACGCTTGCATTCGGTTTCCAACATTAATGTCTGTGAATTAACAATATATCAGATATGCTTTCTCCTCTTATTTTATGAATTATCACGCTCCTAATATAATTCTGTATTAATCTTCACTCACCGAGTGAGAACAACCTCGCTAATGAAATCACAGTTGAAGAATTCCATACAATTTATTTCTAAAGGAGACATAATTAAACGCATTGAGTTTTCTTGATTGCTTTTTGTGATTCTTTATTACTTATTTATATCATCTCCTTATACTACGTAATTGGCTTGTTTTAATTCAGAAATAACATTTTGCATATACTCTTTCTCGTTTTTGTTTTTCCTTTCTTGCATCGTTTATATTGAAGCATTAATGGAGAAGTAACTTTTCTAATTAGCTTGCAAACAAAGTACAATGAAGAGGTCTTCACGCACGACTAAGTAATTAAATACATTTACCAACATATATTTTTTGCATGGTTATCATTCTGGATTCTGCATTTTTCCATATAACATTAGCTGTTGATATTTTTAATTTAGCTTAGCTGCAAAGTCAGCCTCTAAATTGCTTTTGCGTAACATTTTGTTATTTCATTCCATTAGATATATAAATAAGCATCCTTTTGAGAAGTTGCAAAATCGGTGATAATTACTTTCTTTTGCATAACGTTGTAATTTTAAGCACACTAATTATTACTGTCTCAACCCTAGTCTATATGGCTGAGGTAATAATTAAAATATGTACTTAGCTGTTATGCTTGTAAAGACAGTTAACATGATTAAAATGGTGGTGGTGGTGGTGGTGGTGGTGGTGG
>NC_068981.1:61909164-61911424 GCF_001194135.2 Octopus bimaculoides
AAAAGAAATGGGAAAACTTTCAAAATACAAAGACATGGAAATAGAGGTAACTCGAATGTGGAATCTAAAAACAGAAACAATTCCTATCATAGTAGGTGCCTTAGGTATAATAAAAAAATATTCAGACAAATACATAACAAAATCACCAGGACTTACAAATATATATAACATACAGAAAATTGCACTACTGGGTACTGCACACATTCTACGCAAAACACCTTCAATACAGTAAACATAAGAGCACCACAGCAAACCACAGCACATACCCAAGGCGCACAGAGCTGCGCTCGGTAGTGAAGTGAAAGCACGTTATAAAAATAAAACTACTGAACAATAATAATAAGAAGAACAACAACATCGAAAAATGTCTTGGGAATGAGAACCCAGTTTCGAAATTTCCCCAAGACACCTGATGAATACTGGAGGGTATATCAATCGAAACGGTGTGCTAACAACAAACAAGATGAAGACAAATATGTGTCAATTGTAAATAATGTAAATAATGTACATAATTCCTCATCTCTTAAATATAGTAGTGTCTTATGCTATGCCATTTGTATTTAAATTCTCAATGGAAACAATATAATTATAGCTCTAAATTGTCAAAATGACACTCGTCTTCATAAAGAGGATAATCAAACCAGTTTGATAAACAATGAGACATCGTTAATACCATGATAATGATAATAAAGTAACAGTTAGTGTCAGAAAGCAATGTGAATGTTACTAAATTATTAAATACGATAGCGTTATTATAGAATATTTAATGATATGCAGAAAATTTAATTTCCCATTTTAGTTTTATTGAGAAAAAAACAATAGAAAATCATTTTCGTTATTTATTTTTAATTATTATTTTTCTATACAGCTGAGAGAGTACTCGATTTTGATTTGTTAAAAAAATTTAATATTACAAAAAATTATTTACAATTATTTGAAAGCTATATGCGGTATGTTTCAGTATTGTATAATTTTTTTCAATCTTAAAATCATTAAAGAGAAAGGAGGATAAAAGTATTTGTAAATATTTCATTAATGACTTTATATTTATTCGTTAAAATTCTTCTGACACAGTCTTAAATGTCAGTGTGTTATATTCAAATGAATATTTCTGAACAGTTAAATCGCTCTCAGGTCAATGTATGCCTTAAATGTAGAATACCTCTGGAAAATTTAGTACGAATTATTAAGGTGGAAAGATTGCAGTAAATTCGGTATGATTGTTACTGGTAATAAACTTCAAAAGACGGGATCAAGCATATATTCATCTATCAAAGCGATTGCTTCTAATATTCTAGTGTGAAATGAATCTTTATATATAGGGTGTCCCCATTTCAATATCAGAACAATTTAGCGTGTATTTTCCCCTGGAACAAGCACATCATATTTGTAAAAAAATAACGAGAGGGAGAGAGATGAAGAGAGAGAGCTACGAAGCTGTCGATCAATGGGCGTTAATCGAAATAGGCTGGCCTCTGTATGTGTGGTAATCACACTTCAAAGCTTTAACAATGGTCGTAGTTACTGGTGCAGAAAAGAATCCATCACAACTTTCATTGTTGTAATAGCAGACAAGAATCTTATAGACCTTGGAATAACATGCAGTCACATGCATTATTTCGGCTGCATTGCAAATCATAACTTGCACATCTAAGACCAGATGATATAGGTATCTTTACAATTCATCCGACACCCCCCCCCCACGTGTCATCCGTTTACTACAGATATAATGTTCATGTCGTATCACAACACTACGACAAAACTATTTTACCTCAACGGGCCCTGCTCTCTTCGTGCCAGCTCACATAACGGAGGAAAGTGATTTTACGACAGTCAAACGGTGGTCCCTAGATGACAAACCACCCACACTCGGATATGTCTCTGAAAACAATAACTCTATGCTCGAATGGACTATGCTTCCCAAGATCTGTCTGTGTATCTCTTTCAGGTGCTCTTTTTCCTGTGTGTCTATAGACGCGTACATGGAACTTTATATGCGCGCTTGTGGATGTGTGCGTGTGTGCGGGTACGTGCGCATATATATGTATGTGCGTGCATGCGAGAATATGCGCATATAGACGCATTTAACCCTTATAGCTTTTTCACGCTTTTTTCTGTATTTTGCTTTTAGCCCTGGTACTTTTTGCGTGCGTGTGTATGGGTGGAAGGGTGTTGCACGCATGTGTGTGTGGGTGTGTATGCGGATATACCTGTGTAAGCGGGTATATATATATATATATATATATATATAATAATATTA
>NC_068981.1:61912063-61919768 GCF_001194135.2 Octopus bimaculoides
ATATATATATATATATATATATATATATATATATATATATACTGGCGAATGTGTGGGTGAATATGTGTGTGTTTCAAGCGAGGGTGGTTGAGTATATACATATAGGCGCATGTACGGATTGTTGCACTTACACGAATACTATGGACTCTTTTACTCCATTACCTTTAATACCTCCCCTTACTTAGCGGTCCATAGCTCTTTTGTCTTAATAACGGTCAACCACACAGTAATTTCCCTTTGTTTAACGGTCATTTTCATAGGAATTTTCAAAGGACAGATAACTGAAGAGATGGCAGCGTGCGTTTCCGCTCCGGCATCCGAAATTTCGGAGTTTTATCATGGCTACCGAATAAGTGTCACTTAATTTTACAGATAAATTCCTCTATTTACATAACATCGAGGTCTCTTTCTTTCTTTTGTTGACTTTTCTATCAATATATATATATATATATAGGTATGTATGTATGTATGTATGTATGTATGTATGTATGCATGTATTTTCTGTTTACCGTCAAATTGAATGATGCTCTACATATACATCAGATAATGACATGAGAAATATTCGCAACCAAAAACACTTGAGTGGTCATGAACGTATTTCTCTTATAAGTATACAGTAGTCGTATAGACGTATCAAATATATTTTAAATCCTCGACTTAATAAATTATGTTTATGTAGATGTAAGATGAAATTTCCATTGCTTGAATATTAGAATATACGTAACGAGCACATTACGCCCATTCTTCAGTAAGAATAATGATACCACTCATGTAAGTCTGTGAATCATAATGCGGTAGTCGTTCATTTACAGACACAGAGAAACGATTTTGCTAAATGTCGAATAATAACGAGTAAATATACACCATAGCGCCATCTTTAATGATGGTTGCAATTCTAAGCGTCTTCTCAATGAAACTTCCAAATTTATATTATCGTGTATATAAGCTATTTGTAGAATCAATGTTGATATTTACATTAGGAAAACCGTGATGCACTCAAAAATTGTGCAATCAGAATATATAATGTAGTGTAAAATTTTCAGTTTAAAGAATATTCTCGAGACACTAATCAAAATATATTTGGTGGCATATATTAGATTATGAAATTGCATAATGTCGGAAAACCTTGTTTTAATGAGCACCCTTGCTGTATGAGTATGCATAATGCTGATAGATGATAATAGAATTACAGAAGCTAAATTTAAGAATAATGCTCTTTGGTATCAGTGCGTTTCTGAATAAAAGAAAAACATGTGATTCTTTATTGTCAGCATAATTTCAATGCAAAAAAAACAACCAAATTATAGTTACCTCTTCATTAATGACTGAGAGAGAAATTTAGAATAAACTATGTCTAGTACGGTCACAAATTATGGCACAAAACTCACATTACAATTAGATATATTTAACACGGCTTTTGCTAAATATATATTATTAACGAGCAAAATTAGACTAGAATGTCTGCTTGGTCAAGTTACCAAATAATTCTTACTCGTTTGACAAGTCTCGACATACACACACACGCACATATACACATATATGTATGCGCGTATCTGTATGGAACTGAACATACGTATATGTGTATATATATATACACACACACGTATATGTGTATATATATATATATACATACATGTATGTATGTATGTATGTATGTATATATGTATGTATGTATGTATGTACGTACGTACGTATGTATATGTGCATATATACACAGACAAATACATAAATATATTTGATATTTAATTTATTCAAATACATTTATCTATTATGCCATAACTTTCCGTCTCTCTGTAAGAAATCCCTCTTCACTATAATTTCTGATCTTGCTCCATTAAGTGAAATAATTATTAGTATTACAAATAATAATCACATTTTCATGAACTAACAATTCAGATTTTAATTCGTACACGTTCATGTTAGTGAGATGCGTTAATAAATTCACTTTTTATTTAGCTGTGATTAGGAAGGACTGGGTGAAAGCATATCCTAATTTTTTTCTGCTGAATAAATTTTCTCTGGATAGACCTAGATAAAATTTGTTGGTTTAGAAAAAAAGTAATACATCACAATTTAGCCCCAGAATAAGAGGTGAAAGATATATTTATCAAAGTACGCAATAAGTATATGCTACCAAGCTTGAATTTTAAAAAAGAATGGAATGCACCCTAACTGATGCTTGCTGACGCAATAATTGAAAGACAACTATATAGAATATCTGATAAAATTAAATATGTTAATTATGTATTTCATGGACACGATGCAACACAATTGGAGCAAAAACGTATTTTCAATGCAATGAAATTCATGTGCTTAAAGATTACTAGTTTATCAGACTGATGGAGATGAAAGTCTCAGTCAATGGTGATATAGCATTAATCACAATTTAAATCTATGTTACACAATACTGTGAGTTATTAATCCGACTCCGGGTAAATCAGGCATTCTACTACTGTTAAACCGCAGTATAATACTGTTATTTATTTAATCAATGACCGTCAGATGAAATCAATCAATGCTCTGCCAACTACCAACATCAACAGCAGTGATATCTCGTCGTTGGTACATCTACATAAAATAGTTCAGAAAAGGTGGTTTTCTATTAGAACGTCATTCAATGAGAAATTCACTTTAATTCATCAAAGGAATGATCTATTGGACTTGTATTCCATTGAACTATAAAAAAAAGAAGCGTATGTCATTTAACTAATGCAGCACATGAGAGTCATATGAAGATAGTTTTCATGTTGCATAAAATCACAAGGAGATGAATGCTGTTGTGAATTAATTTTCAGATACACTTTTCACTCAATGAAAATTTCCTAAATTTTCTAATTAACTTGTTGATAGTGAGATATTTTCCCAAAGATGCTCCCAGTATTGTGTTACATAGATTTAATACTGATATATATTTAATCAATGACCACCTCCAGCACCAGCAGTGATGTCTCGTCGTTGGTACATCTACATAAAATAGTTTGGGAAAGAAGGTTTTATCTTAGTAGAATGTCATTCAATGAGAAATTCGCTTTAATATACATAGAGAATGATGTATTGGAATTTTATTGCATAAGACTATAAAAAAGATATTCTTGAGTCAGAAGACTTGCATAAATATTTTGCAATGAATGATGAATAAAACCTTGACGTTCAGACTTGAATAAAATCTTTGGAACTGCGACGCAAGGAACTGAATTAAACAGAAAGAAATTGCTGAGAGAGTATTTCAAAGAACAGTAGCTAAGAGCTAGTGGATAGCGGAAGAGACTCAATTCATAGAACAATATTTAAGTAGTGTAGACAGAGAATTTGCAGCTGGCAAATACTATTGTTATATTGGAATTATACAGCGTAATGAGGGCTAAATCGTGCAACGCGCACCATTAGAGAAATTGTATTTTGAATAATAGTCTGCCTCGAAATTACAAATCTCTGTCTAATATAAACTACATTTATGAATGTATTTAAGTACGCGATTTAGAAATAATACTATGTACATAAATAATGTATTAATGTGCGCAATGTCGTTTTGTTTCGATAGTTTAATTAATAGAACTAAGAAAGATTCAGATAAAAACATTATTAAATTTTACAGTAACATCAATCCTTTTAAGAAAAGATAGATTCTACATCAATTATAAGATTACTTTCGGAAACTGTTAACAGATTTATCTCATGAAGATGTCAAGTTATATGTGCACCGATTTTGAAAATTGAACTTACTTATCGTGGCGTGCAGCTATTCTTCCTGAACTAAATATCTCAAGTCAGCTGACACATGATTTTAATATGAACATTGTGTGCATATAAAGTTCACACATAGAAATGCATATAAAGATGTACATATATATATATATATATGTATGTAAGTATGTATGTATATATGTATGTATGTGTGTGTGTGTGTGTGTGTGTGTGTGCATGCACACTCAGAGGCACACACACACACACACATATATATTTATATATATACCTATATTACATTTATACATACATACATACAGATTGATAGATAGATACATACATACATACATACATACATACATACAGACAGACAGACAGACATATAGATAGATAGATAGATAGATAGATAGATAGATAGATAGATAGAAAGAAAGAAAGAAAGAAAAATAGATAGATAGATAGGGAAGAGAGAGAGAAAGAAGTAATTATTCGGAGAAACACATTATACACATCAAATTTGTTAAATTAATTTGATAACTCAAATACAGAATATGCATATATGTACACATGCAAAACGTGTAAAAGCAAATGGTGGGATTGCTCAGAAGATGAATTTTTATGTATAAATATATAGATATTTATTTTAATAGGTCTAACTTACATAGAGTTCAAACGACAGAGAAAATTAAAAGGATGGAAGAAAGGTAGTCCAACAGCTGTTTCTGGGGGCTCGGCGATCCATAATAATTTTGGTACATTTAGTTCATCACAATATGCGGCTGTATGGATGCAATTAACATTGGATGAGACGAGTCTTCGTCATCAGAGTAAAGATCTTGCATTTCAGATCTTCATGCCCGCGTGTGAGCATGCGTGTTTTTGTGGGTGTATATATACGCGTATATGTACAAAATGACAAAAAATAGAAAACAACTAGGTAAGAATTTCAAATAACATACTGTTACGCACTAGAAATATATATGTTGCCTTGACATTTCGAGCTCGCGAGCTTCTTCGAAAAGACAGAAATACAGTAAAAGTTAAAATGTATTTAGAATAGGGGCAAATGAGCATGTTATATATTACGTCATGATGGAAAGAAACGGGATTTATAGTGGAAAGCTAAGAAGTTTTATTCTCAGAAAACCTACAGGAGTAGGTCATTTTACTTGGGTAAATGCTTATCCATATGTAACCATGTTTTAGTGTGAGCGTAATTATAGCGTAATTTTCGTTTAATTTAATGAGTTGAATGCATCTATATATGCGAGTGGTTAAACAATATACTGCTCCTTATTTTACTGATGATGAATGTATTCGTCTAACTTCGTATGTTTAACCGTACATGTTTGAGTCTGTTACGTTTATGTGCATTGTATTTAAGTGCATGTATGCGCATGTAGGATGTTTTGCTACTATTTGTAATGCATGGCGTGGAAAATACATATCGTTTATATGTTCTTCTTAATGGGACAGTACGTGTATATATATGTGATTCTTTAAATATGAAGAGTTTGTGCGTTTCTTATATGTAATGTGTGTGCTACACATAGCATGCTTGAAGAGAAGTGAATTTCATATTCTCCGATTGAACTAGTAAGTGTTCTGAGAGGATATTCTATTTATGTAACAACACTGAATATGGGGTAGGGCGGATTCTCAAAACTATAATGGATAATAGATACACAGCTTAGAGGAAGGAATCTGGTATGTGAAATTTAGGTTCAATGTACTTAAGGATAGGGAAGAAAATAAATATTATGTTCAGAAATGGTTGTTGTGTGAAAGAGAGATTATAACAGCGCACCTATGTGGTTTGACTTGTTGATGATAGGAAAGATGTCGTGTAAGTTAAAAGAAAAGTCACGAACAGACAAATATAATTTTAAGTCTACACACTTCAACGTGTGGACAACTGGTGTTGGTGTGTTTACATCCCCGTAACTTAATTGTTAGAAAAAGCGTAAGATTTGAAAATCAGTTAAAGTTATTCGTCGTCTTTTCTATCTACGGAGAAACAGGTAAATTAGTTCTGTTAATATAGGAAGTTTATAGGTTACAGATAGGCAGTTTATATATATACTAGCAGTATAACCCGACGTTGTCCGGGTGTGACTTATTACGCCATCTACGATAAGTCTTGCTAGGTGAAAATCAACTAAAAAAGAAAGCCTTACAATGAAAAAACCTTTATGATGTAAATATGTTCATAATTGAAAAGACGAAATTAATAGGGAAAGTCTGAAGGCTGTTTTGTGTAACATTATTAAGTGTACGTAAATTTCATCCGTCTAATTGGCTATACAAATGCTTGTGAAAAACAACTTCTTCCGCTGCCTTGATTATATATAGCAAGGTAATTCCTTTTCGCAGGAGCTGCTAGGACGGCAATTTGTGATGAAGCAATTGCTGGCGATCTGTTGCTACACAGTTCTGCCAGAATTCTATCAGATTGGGCAGTAGATGATGATGCACCGTTTTGCATTATGTTCAAAGTAACTTCTGGAATGTGGTGAATTGCTGCAGTCTGTTGCTGTCTTTGTAAACTGGTTTCTTTCTTTCCCCAGCAAGCTCTTTTCTTTGGAGGCATAATCTATGTACATATTAAACAGAACAACAAAAGTTATAACCGATGGGAAGGTCGGTAGTTTTCACATTTCGGTGATTTTTCAGATTAACACCCGCACGATTACATAACCCTAAAACCGTAACCGTAAGACTAACACTCATCGTAACCCTAAAACCGTAACCCTGACCCCAAAACCGTAACCCTAACACCCTAGTGAAAATCGTGCGGGTGTTAATCTGAATAATAATAATAATGACCTCTGCAGATCAAACTCCCAACCCAACTAGGTCTTAAGTGTATATATATATGGGCAACACACACACACATACACACTAAATAAAAAAATGTTAGTAAGTACAGAACTTCAGCATTATATATTAAGATGGGCAACATACACACACACAAAAAAATGACAGCTATTTGAATGTATGTGTGTATTAATGTGTATTCTGTGTCTATATATGGTAGTAATTAAATGCGTTTTAAGAAAGATATTAAAAAAATTCAGTTTGTAAGGAATAAATGTTTGACTGTCGATCGTATTTGGAAGAGAATGACAGATATTTGTGTGTATGAGTGTGTGAGTTCAAATTCCACCGAAGTTGATTTTGCCTTTCATCCTTTCGGGGTGTAAAAAATAAGTACCAGTTGAACACAGGGGTCAATATAATCGACTATTCTCCACCTGCCCCAAGCTGCCGTTGTGGGAAAAATTTTAAATAATAATAATAATAAATAAATAATAATAATAATGACCTCTGCCGATGAAACTCCCAACCCACAACTAAGTCTTAAGTGTATATATATATGGGCAACACACACACACTAAATAAAATAGATGTTAGTAAGTAAAAGTGTTTTAAAAAAGATTGTTAAATTTTCTGATTAACACCCGTACGATTTTCACTACAGTGTTAGTGTTTGTTAGGGTTAGGCAGGTAATGATGCGGGTGTTAATCTGAAGATTTACGAAAAGATTTTCAAAAAAAAACTCACAGGTTGTAGGGAATAAATGTTTGTTGATCGTATTTGAGAAACATGTCTCGCTGGTAAATGACGGTGTTAGAAATGGAAAGTAAACTTATAAATCCCGACAATTAGAATGAGGTCATTGGTAACCTTACGTACATATATATATGTGTGTATTTACTTATGATTGGCAGTGTGTCTGTTTATTTGACTCTCACTCCCCTTCGTTTCTTTGTCTTTTTTCTAGGATCGTTCGTAAGAGAAAGTAGCAATTGAAACGATGTGTAAGAGGAATAGAAATAGTTAATTTTAGAGGGGCAAAGTAATTTTGTATGTATCTGTCATTACAGTATCGAAATATGATTGTTTCAGATTTGATAATTTTCTTTTTCTCCTTCCTTTCTTTTTGTATTTGTTGTTTGATCTTTCGTAAAGGTTCATCAGAGGAAGTAGGAGTTGAAAGGATTTGTATTAGAAAGAGGA